>NW_024732780.1:1243573-1372143 GCF_018991925.1 Homarus americanus
ACTCCTCAAGTGTTGTGAGGCTGTGTCACTATGTTGTGAGACTGCCTCACTCCACAAAATGCTGTGAGGCTGCCTCCCTCCCTCAAGTAAGTTGTGGCTGCCTCTCACTCTCAAGTATTGTAAGGCCGCCTCACTCCTGCTATTGTAAGGGCTGCCTCACCTCGTTTTGTGAGGCCGTCTCACTCCTCAGGTGCTGTGTGAGGCTGCCTCACTCCTCAAGTGTTGTGAGGCTGTCTCACTCCCTCAGGTGTTGTGAGAGGCTGCCTTCACCTCTCAAGTGTGTTGTGAGGCTATCTCACTCCTCAAGTGTTGTGAGGCTGTGTCACAGTGTTGTGAGACTGCCTCACTCCTCAGGTGTTGTGAGGCTGTCTTCATTTTCAAGTATTGTGAGGTTGCCTCACTCCTCAAGTATTGTAAGGCTGCTCTCACTCCTTAAGTATTGTAAGGCTGCCTCTACCTCAAGTGTTGTGAGGCTGTCTCACTCAGGTGTTAGTGTGAGGCTGCCTACCTCGCAAGGCAAGCTGTGGGAGGCTGTCTCACTTCAGGTGCTGTGAGGCTGCCTCACTCAAGTATTGTGAGGCTGCTGCCTCACCCTAAGTATTGTGTAAGGGCTGCCTCACTCCTCAAGTATTGTGGCTGCCTCACTCCTCAAGTCTTGTGAGGGGCTGTCTCACTCCTCAAGTGTTGTGAGGCTGTTTCACTATTCAAGTGTTAGTAGGCTGCCCCCACTCAATGTTGTGAGGCTGCCTAACTCTCAAGTATCGTGGAGGCTGCCTCAATTTCTCAAGTATTGTAAGGCTGCCCACCTCTTAAGTATTGTAAGGGCTGCCCCACTCCTCAAGTACTGTGTAAGGCTGCCTCACTCTTCAATTGTTAGGCTGCTCACTCCCCAAGTGTTGTGAGGCTGCCTCCTCCTCAAGTGTTGTAAGGCTGCCTCACTCAAATGTTGTGAGGCTGCTCACCTCAAGTGTTGTGAGGCTGTCTCACTCTCAAGTGTTGTGAGGCTGTTTCACCTCAAGTGTTGTGAGGCTGCTTCACTCCTCAAGTATTGTGAGGTTGCCTCACTTCATTAAGTGACAGAGGCTGCTCACCTCAGAAAGTCAAGGCTGCCTCACTCCTCAAATGGTGTGTGGCTGCCTCACTCAGCATTGTGAGGCTGCCTCACTCCTCAGGTGTTGTGAGGCTGTCTCTACTCCTCAAGTATCGTGAGGCTGTCTCACCCCCTCAAGTATTGTAAGACTGCCTCTACTCCCTAAGTATTGTGGCTGCCTCACTCCTCAAGTTTTGTGAGGCTGTCTCACTTTTCAGGTGCACTGAGGCTGCTTCACTTTGGTGTTAGTGAGGCTGCCTCACTTCAAGTGTTGTGAGGTTGCCTCACCTCAGTGATGTGAGTGCCGCTCACACCTCAAATGATGTGAGGCTGCCTCACGCTGCCAAGTATTCTGAGGCCTGTTGCACTCAGTGTTGTGAGGCCATGTTTCACCTCAAATGTTGTGAGCCTGCCTCACTGCCAGGCTGCCTCACTCCTCAAGTGTTGTGAGGCTGCCTCACTCCTCAAGTGTTGTGAGGCTGCCTCATGTTGTGAGGCTGCCTCACTCTCAAATGTTGTGAGGCTGCCTCACTCCTCAAGTACTGTGAGGCTGCCTCACTCCTCAAGTTTTGTAAAGCTGCCTCACTCCTCAAGTATTGTGAGCCTGCCTCACTCCTCAAGTATTGTGAGGCTGCCTCACTCCTCAAGTATTATAAGGCTTCCTCACTCCTTAAGTGTTGTGAGGCTGCCTCACTCTTCAAGTATTGTGAGGCTGCCTCACTCAAGTATTGTAAGGCTACCTCAATCTTCAAGTTTTGTGAGTCTGCCTCACTCTTCAAGTATTCTGAGGCTATCGCACTCCTCAAGTGTTGTGAGGCTGCCTCACTCTTCAAGTGTTGTGAGGCTGCCTCACTCCTCAAGTTTTGAAAGGCTATCTCACTCCTCAAGTGTTGTGTGGGTGCCTCACTCCTCAAGTGTTGTGAGGCTGCCTCACTTCTCAAGTATTGTGAGGCTGCCTCACTTCTCAAGTATTGTGAGGCTGCCTCACTCAGGTATTGCAAGGCTGCCTCACGCCTGAAGTAATGTGAGGCTGCCTCACTCAAGTGTCGTGAAGCTGCCTCACTCAAGTGTCGTGAGGCTGCCTCACTCCTTAAGTATTGCAAGGCTGCCTCACTCCTCAAGTGTTGTGAGGCTGCCTCACTCAAGTGTCGTGAGGCTGCCTCACTTCTCAAGTGTTGTGAGGCTGCCTCACTCCTCAAGTATTGTGTGGCTGCTTCACTCCTCAAGTATTGCGCGGCTGCCTTACTCATCAAGTATTGTAAGACTACCTCATTACTTATGTATTGTAAGGCTGCCTCACTCATCAAGTGTTGTAAAGCTGCCTCACTCCTCAAGTGTTGTGAGGCTATCTCACTCCTCAAGTGTTGTGAGGCTGTTTCACTCAAGTGTTGTGAGGCTGCCTCACTCCACAAATGTTGTGAAGCTGCCTCACTCCTCAAGTATTGTGAGGCTGCCTCACTCTTCAAGCATTGTGAGGCTGCCTCACTCCTCAAGTGTTGCAAAGCTGCCTCACTCCTCAAATGGTGTGTGGCTGCCTCACTCCTCATGTATTGTGAGGCTGCCTCACTCCTCAGGTGTTGTGAGGCTGTCTCACTCCTCAAGTATCGTGAGGCTGCCTCACTCCTCAAGTATTGTGAGGCTGCCTCACTCCTTAAGTATTGTAAGGGCTGCTTCACTCCTCAAGTGTTGTGAGGCTGTCTCACTCCTCAGGTGCTGTGAGGCTGCCTCACTCCTCAAGTGTTGTGAGGCTGTCTCACTCCTCAGGTGCTGTGAGGCTGCCTCACTCCTCAAGTATTGTGAGGCTGCCTCACTCCTTAAGTATTGTAAGGGCTGACTCACTCCTCAAGTGTTGTAAGGCTGCCTCACTCCTCAAGTGTTGTGAGGCTGTCCCACTCCTCAAGTGTTGTGAGGCTGTTTCACTATTCAAGTGTTAGTAGACTGCCTCACTCCTCAAATTTTGTGAGGCTGCCTCACTCCTCAAGTATTGTGAGGCTGCCTCACTCCTCAAGTGTTGCAAGGCTGCCTCACTCCTCAAATGGTGTGTGGCTGCCTCACTCTTCAAGTATTGTGAGGCTGCCTCACTCTTCAGGTGTTGTGAGGCTGTCTCACTCCTCAAGTATCGTGAGGCTGTCTCACCCCTCAAGTATTGTAAGACTGCCTCACTCCTTAATTATTGTAAGGCTGCCTCACTCCTCAAGTGTTATGAGGCTGTCTCACTTTTCAGGTGCTCTGAGGCTGTCTCACTCCTCAAGTGTTGTGAGGCTGCCTCACTCCTCAAGTGTTGTGAGGCTGCCTCACTCCTCAAGTGGTGTGAGGCTGCCTCACTCCTCAAGTGGTGTGAGGCTGCCTCACTCCTCAAATGTTGTGAGGCTGCCTCACGCTTCAAGTATTCTGAGGCTGTTGCACTCCTCAAGTGTTGTGAGGCTGCCTCACTCCACAAATGTTGTGAGCCTGCCTCACTCCTCAAGTGTTGTAAGGCTGCCTCACTCCTCCAGTGTTGTAAGGCTGCCTCGCTCCTCAAGTGTTGTGAGGCTGCCTCACTCCTCAAGTGTTGTGAGGCTGCCTCACTCCTCAAATGTTGCGAGGCTGACTCCTCAAGTGTTGTGAGGCTGCCTCACTCCTCAAATGTTGTGAGGCTGCCTCACTCCTCAAATGTTGTGAGGCTGCCTCACTCCTCAAGTACTGTGAGGCTGCCTCACTCCTCAAGATTTGTAAAGCTGCCTCACTCCTCAAGTATTGTGAGCCTGCCTCACTCCTCAAGTATTGTGAGGCTGCCTCACTCCTCAAGTATTATACGGCTTCCTCACTCCTTAAGTGTTGTGAGGCTGCCTCACTCTTCAAGTATTGTGAGGCTGCCTCACTCAAGTATTGTAAGGCTACCTCACTCTTCAAGTTTTGTGAGTCTGCATCACTCTTCAAGTATTCTGAGGCTATCGCACTCCTCAAGTGTTGTGAGGCTGCCTCACTCCTCAAGTGTTATGAGGCTGCCTCACTCCTCAAGTTTTGAAAGGCTGTCTCACTCCTCAAGTGTTGTATGGGTGCCTCACTCCTCAAGTGTTGTGAGGCTGCCTCACTTCTCAAGTATTGTGAGGCTGCCTCACTTCTCAAGTATTGTGAGGCTGCCTCACTCAAGTATTGCAAGGCTGCCTCACGCCTGAAGTAATGTGAGGCTGCCTCACTCAAGTGTCGTGAAGCTGCCTCACTCAAGTGTCGTGAGGCTGCCTCACTTCTCAAGTGTTATAAGGCTGTCTCACTCCTCAAGTATTGTGAGGCTGCCTCACTCCTTAAGTATTGCAAGGCTGCCTCACTCCTCAAGTATTGTGAGGCTGCCTCTCTCCTCAAGTATTGTGTGGCTGCTTCACTCCTCAAGTATTGTGTGGCTGCCTCACTCATCAAGTATTGTAAGACTACCTCATTACTTATGTATTGTAAGGCTGCCTCACTCATCAAGTGTTGTAAAGCTGCCTCACTCCTCAGGTGCTGTGAGGCTGCCTCACTCCTCAAGTGTTGTGAGGCTGTCTCACTCCTCAGGTGCTGTGAGGCTGCCTCACTCCTCAAGTATTGTGAGGCTGCCTCACTCCTTAAGTATTGTAAGGGCTGCCTCACTCCTTAATTATTGTAAGGCTGCCTCACTCATCAAGTGTTGTAAAGCTGCCTCACTCCTCAAGTGTTGTGAGGCTATCTCACTCCTCAAGTGTTGTGAGGCTGTGTCAATCAAGTGTTGTGAGACTGCCTCACTCCACAAATGTTGTGAGGCTGCCTCCCTCCTCAAGTGTTGTAAGGCTGCCTCACTCCTCAAGTATTGTAAGGCTGCCTCACTCCTTAAGTATTGTAAGGGCTGCCTCACTCCTCAAGTTTTGTGAGGCTGTCTCACTCCTCAGGTGCTGTGAGGCTGCCTCACTCCTCAAGTGTTGTGAGGCTGTCTCACTCCTCAGGTGCTGTGAGGCTGCCTCACTCCTCAAGTGTTGTGAGGCTATCTCACTCCTCAAGTGTTGTGAGGCTGTGTCACTCAAGTGTTGTGAGACTGCCTCACTCCTCAGGTGTTGTGAGGCTGTCTCACTCCTCAAGTATCGTGAGGCTGCCTCACTCCTCAAGTATTGTAAGGCTGCCTCACTCCTTAAGTATTGTAAGGGCTGCCTCACTCCTCAAGTGTTGTGAGGCTGTCTCACTCCTCAGGTGCTGTGAGGCTGCCTCACTCCTCAAGTGTTGTGAGGCTGTCTCACTCCTCAGGTGCTGTGAGGCTGCCTCACTCCTCAAGTATTGTGAGGCTGCCTCACTCCTTAAGTATTGTAAAGGCTGCCTCACTCCTCAAGTCTTGTGAGGCTGTCTCACTCCTCAAGTGTTGTGAGGCTGTTTCACTATTCAAGTGTTAGTAGGCTGCCTCACTCCTCAAATGTTGTGAGGCTGCCTAACTCCTCAAGTATCGTGAGGCTGCCTCACTCCTCAAGTATTGTAAGGCTGCCTCACTCCTTAAGTATTGTAAGGGCTGCCTCACTCCTCAAGTATTGTAAGGCTGCCTCACTCTTCAATTGTTGTTAGGCTGCCTCACTCCCCAAGTGTTGTGAGGCTGCCTCCCTCCTCAAGTGTTGTAAGGCTGCCTCACTCCTCAAATGTTGTGAGGCTGCCTCACTCCTCAAGTGTTGTGAGGCTGTCTCACTCCTCAAGTGTTGTGAGGCTGTTTCACTCCTCAAGTGTTGTGAGGCTGCTTCACTCCTCAAGTATTGTGAGGTTGCCTCACTCATCAAGTATTGTGAGGCTGCCTCACTCCTCAAGTCAAGGCTGCCTCACTCCTCAAATGGTGTGTGGCTGCCTCACTCTTCAAGTATTGTGAGGCTGCCTCACTCCTCAGGTGTTGTGAGGCTGTCTCACTCCTCAAGTATCGTGAGGCTGTCTCACCCCTCAAGTATTGTAAGACTGCCTCACTCCTTAAGTATTGTAAGGCTGCCTCACTCCTCAAGTTTTGTGAGGCTGTCTCACTTTTCAGGTGCACTGAGGCTGTCTCACTCCTCAAGTGTTGTGAGGCTGCCTCACTCCTCAAGTGTTGTGAGGCTGCCTCACTCCTCAAGTGATGTGAGGCTGCCTCACACCTCAAATGATGTGAGGCTGCCTCACGCGTCAAGTATTCTGAGGCTGTTGCACTCCTCAAGTGTTGTGAGGCTGCCTCACTCCTCAAATGTTGTGAGCCTGCCTCACTCCTCAAATGTTGTAAGGCTGCCTCACTCCTCAAGTGTTGTAAGGCTGCCTCGCTCCTCAAGTGTTGTGAGGCTGCCTCACTCCTCAAATGTTGTGAGGCTGCCTCACTCTTCAAATGTTGTGAGGCTGCCTCACTCCTCAAGTACTGTGAGGCTGCCTCACTCCTCAAGTTTTGTAAAGCTGCCTCACTCCTCAAGTATTGTGAGCCTGCCTCACTCCTCAAGTATTGTGAGGCTGCCTCACTCCTCAAGTATTATAAGGCTTCCTCACTCCTTAAGTGTTGTGAGGCTGCCTCACTCTTCAAGTATTGTGAGGCTGCCTCACTCAAGTATTGTAAGGCTACCTCAATCTTCAAGTTTTGTGAGTCTGCCTCACTCTTCAAGTATTCTGAGGCTATCGCACTCCTCAAGTGTTGTGAGGCTGCCTCACTCTTCAAGTGTTGTGAGGCTGCCTCACTCCTCAAGTTTTGAAAGGCTATCTCACTCCTCAAGTGTTGTGTGGGTGCCTCACTCCTCAAGTGTTGTGAGGCTGCCTCACTTCTCAAGTATTGTGAGGCTGCCTCACTTCTCAAGTATTGTGAGGCTGCCTCACTCAGGTATTGCAAGGCTGCCTCACGCCTGAAGTAATGTGAGGCTGCCTCACTCAAGTGTCGTGAAGCTGCCTCACTCAAGTGTCGTGAGGCTGCCTCACTCCTTAAGTATTGCAAGGCTGCCTCACTCCTCAAGTGTTGTGAGGCTGCCTCACTCAAGTGTCGTGAGGCTGCCTCACTTCTCAAGTGTTGTGAGGCTGCCTCACTCCTCAAGTATTGTGTGGCTGCTTCACTCCTCAAGTATTGCGTGGCTGCCTCACTCATCAAGTATTGTAAGACCACCTCATTACTTATGTATTGTAAGGCTGCCTCACTCATCAAGTGTTGTAAAGCTGCCTCACTCCTCAAGTGTTGTGAGGCTATCTCACTCCTCAAGTGTTGTGAGGCTGTTTCACTCAAGTGTTGTGAGGCTGCCTCACTCCACAAATGTTGTGAAGCTGCCTCACTCCTCAAGTATTGTGAGGCTGCCTCACTCTTCAAGCATTGTGAGGCTGCCTCACTCCTCAAGTGTTGCAAAGCTGCCTCACTCCTCAAATGGTGTGTGGCTGCCTCACTCCTCATGTATTGTGAGGCTGCCTCACTCCTCAGGTGTTGTGAGGCTGTCTCACTCCTCAAGTATCGTGAGGCTGCCTCACTCCTCAAGTATTGTGAGGCTGCCTCACTCCTTAAGTATTGTAAGGGCTGCTTCACTCCTCAAGTGTTGTGAGGCTGTCTCACTCCTCAGGTGCTGTGAGGCTGCCTCACTCCTCAAGTGTTGTGAGGCTGTCTCACTCCTCAGGTGCTGTGAGGCTGCCTCACTCCTCAAGTATTGTGAGGCTGCCTCACTCCTTCAGTATTGTAAGGGCTGACTCACTCCTCAAGTGTTGTAAGGCTGCCTCACTCCTCAAGTGTTGTGAGGCTGTCCCACTCCTCAAGTGTTGTGAGGCTGTTTCACTATTCAAGTGTTAGTAGGCTGCCTCACTCCTCAAATTTTGTGAGGCTGCCTCACTCCTCAAGTATTGTGAGGCTGCCTCACTCCTCAAGTGTTGCAAGGCTGCCTCACTCCTCAAATGGTGTGTGGCTGCCTCACTCTTCAAGTATTGGTGTGAGGCTGTCTCACTCCTCAAAATATCGTGAGGCTGTCTCACTAAGTATCGTGAGGTTGTCTCACCCTCAAGTATTGTAAGACTGCCTCACTTCCTAATTATTGCTGCCTCACCTCGCGTTATGAGGCTGTCTCTAATTTTCAGGTGCTCTGAGGCTGTCTCACTCCTCAAGGTTGTGGAGGCTGCCTCACTAATAAGGGTGCTAGGAGGCTGCCTCACCTCACATAAGTGGTGTGGAGGCTGCCTCACTCTCAAATGTTGTGAGGCTGTCTCACGCTCAAGTATTCTGGAGGCTGTTGCACTCCTCAGTGTTAGGAGGCTGCCTCACTCCACACAAATGTTGTGAGCCTGCCTCAGGTGCTGTAAGGCTGCCTCTACCTCCAGTGTTGTGGCAAGGCTGCCTCGCCTCAGTGTTGTGAGGCTGCCTCACTCCTCGCGTTGTGAGGCTGCCTCACTCAATGTTGTGGGAGGCTTCCTCACTCTCAAATGTTGTGAGGCTGCCTCACCTCTTTCATACTGTGAGGCTGCCTCACTCCTCAAGATTTGTGCTGCCTCACTCCTCAAGAGTTGTGAGCCTGCCTCACTCTCAAGTATTGTGAGGCTGCCTCACCTCAAGTATTATACGTGCTTCCTCACTCCTTAAGTGTTGTGAGGTTGCCTTCTTACTTTTCAAGTATTGTGAGGCTGCCTCACTAAGTATTGTAAGGCTACTCACTCTTCAAGTTTTGTGAGTCTGCATCACTCTTCAAGTATTCTGAGGCTATCGCGACTTCCTCAAGTGTTGTGAGGCTGCCTCACTCCTCAAGTGTTATGAGGCCGCCTCACCTCAAGTTTTGGAAAGGCTGTTCCACTCCTCAAGTGTTGTATGGGTGCCTCACTCCTCAAGTGTTGTGAGGTTGCCTCACTTCCTCGCGGCATTGTGAGGCTGCCTCACTTCTCAAGTATTGTGAGGCTGCCTCACTAAGTATTGCAAGGCTGCCTACTTCTGAAGTAATGTGAGGCTGCTCACTAAGTGCCGTGAAGCTGCCTCACTTCAAGTGTCGTGGGAGGTCGCCTCATACTCTCTGGCAAGGTAAGGCTGTCTCACTCTCAAGTATTGTGGAGGCTGCTCTCACTCTTGCAGCTGCAAGTGCTGCCTCACTCTCAAGTATTGTGAGGCTGCCTCCCTCAAGTATTGTGTGGCTGCTTCCACTCCCTCAAGTATTGTGTGGCTGCCTCACTCATCAAGTATTGTAAGACTACCTCATTACTTATGTATTGCAAGGCTGCCTCACTCATCAAGTGTTGTAAAGCTGCCTCACTTCCTCAGGTGCTGTGGAGGCTGCCTCACCTCAAGTGTTGTGAGGCTGTCTCACTCCTCAAGTGTTGTGAGGCTGTCTCACCTCAGGTGCTGTGAGGCTGCCTCACTCCTCAAGTATTGTGAGGTTGCCTCACTCCTGCGGCATTGTAAGGGCTACCTCACCCTGTTATTGTAAGGCTGCCCACTCATCAAGTGTTGTAAAGCTGCCTCACTCCTCAAGTGTTGTGAGGCTATCTCACCTCAAGTGTTGTGGGAGGCTGTGTCACTAAGTGTTGTGAGACTGCCTCACTCCACAAATGTTGTGAGGCTGCCTCCTCAAGTGTTGTAAGGCTGCCTCACCTCAAGTATTGTAAGGCTGCCTCACCTAAGTATTAGCGGCTGCCTCACTCCTCAAGTGCGTTGTGGGAGGCTGTCTCACCTCAGGTGTTGTGGGAGGGGCTGCCTCACCCTCAAGTGCTGTGAGTGCTGTTCCCACCTCAGGTGTTGTGAGGCTGCCTCACCTCAAGTGTTGTGAGGCTGGCCTCACCTCAAGTGCTGTGAGGCTGTGTTACTATGTTGTGAGACTGCTCACCTCGTGGTGTTGTGAGGCTGTTCTAATTTCCTTGCTATCGTGAGGCTGCTCTCACTCTCAAGTATTGTGGGTTGCCTCACTCCTTAAGTATTAAGGGCTGCTCTCACCAAGTGTTGTGGAGGCTGTCTCACTCTCAGGTGCCAGGAGGCTGCCTCACCTCGCGCGAGGCTGTCTCACTCCTCAGGTGTGTGCTGTGAGGCTGCTCACTCCCTTGCTATTGTGGGAGGCTGCCTCACTCCTTAAGTATTGTGCGCTGCCTCTACTCCTAAGTATTTGTGGGCTGCCTCACCTCAAGTCTTGTGAGGCTGGGTTCCCACTCCCCTGGCGTTGTGAGGCTTGCTCACTATTCAGCAGTTAGTAGGCTGCCTCACTCCTCAAATGTTGTGAGGCTGTCAACTCTCAAGTATCGTGAGGTTGCCTCACTCAAGTATTGTAAGGCTGCCTCACTCTAAGTATTGTAAGGGCTGCCTCACTCCTCAAGTATTGTAAGGTTGCCTCACTCTTTCACCTGCTGTTAGGCTGCCTCACTCCCTCAGTGCTGTGAGGCTGCTCTCCCCTGGGCGTTGTAAGGCTGCCTCACTCCTCAAATGCTGTGAGGCTGCCTCACCCTCAAGTATTGCATGGCTGCCTCAATCCTCAACTATTGTAAAGCTGCCTCACCTCTCGGCATTGTGAGGCTGCCTCACTCCTCAAGTGTTGTGAGGCTGCTCCACTCCACAAATGTTGTGAAGCTGCTCTAATTCTTCAAGTATTGTGGAGAGGCTGTCTCACTCAAGTATTGTGAGGCAGCCTCACTTCGGTGGCGTGTTGCAAGGCTGCCTCACTATTCAAATGGTGTGCAGCTGCCTCACTCCTCAAGTATTGTGAGGCTGCCTCACTCCTCAGGTGTTGTGAGGCTGTCTCACTCCTCAAGTATCGTGAGGCTGCTCATCCCTCAAGTAGTGTAAGGCTGCCTCTCTCAATTGTTGTTAGGCTGCCTCACTCCTCAAGTGTTGTGAGGCTGCCTCACTCCTCAAGTGTTGTGAGGCTGCCTCACTCCTCAAATGGTGTGAGGCTGCCTCACTCGTCAAATGTTGTGAGGCTGCCTCACTCCTCAAGTATTGTGAGGCTGCCTCACTCCTTAAGTATTGTAAGGGCTGCCTCACTCCTCAAATGTTGTGAGGCTGCCTCACTCCTTAAATGTTGAGGCTGCCTCACTCCTTAAGTATTGTAAGGGCTGCCTCACTCCTCAAGTATTGTAAGGCTGCCTCACGCTTCAAGTGTTGTGAGGCTGTCTCACTCCTCAAGTGTTGTGAGGCTGTTTCACTATTCTAGTGTTAGTAGGCTGCTTCACTCCTCAAATGTTGTGAGGCTGCCTCACTCCTTAAATGTTGTGAGGCTGCCTCACTCCACAAGTGTTGTAAGGCTGCCTCACTCCTCATGTGTTATAAGGCTGCCTCTCTCAATTGTTGTTAGGCTGCCTCACTCCCCAAGTGTTGTGAGGCTGCCTCACTCCTCAAGTGTTGTGATGCTGCCTCACTCCTCAAGCGGTGTGAGGCTGCCTCACTCCTCAAATGTTGTGAGGCTGCCTCACTCCTCAAGTATTGTATGGCTGCCTCAATCCTCAACTATTGTAAAGCTGCCTCACTCCTCAAGTATTGTGAGGCTGCCTCACTCCTCAAGTGTTGTGAGGCTGCCTCACTCCACAAATGTTGTGAAGCTGCCTCACTCCTCAAGTATTGTGAGGCTGTCTCACTCCTCAAGTATTGTGAGGCAGCCTCACTCCTCATGTGTTGCAAGGCTGCCTCACTCCTCAAATGGTGTGCAGCTGCCTCACTCCTCAAGTATTGTGAGGCTGCCTCACTCCTCAGGTGTTGTGAGGCTGTCTCACTCCTCAAGTATCGTGAGGCTGCTCATCCCTCAAGTATTGTAAGGCTGCCTCACTCCTCAAGTGTTGTGAGGCTGTCTCACTCCTCAGGTGCTGTGAGGCTGTCTCACTCCTCAAGTGTTGTGAGGCTGTTTCACTCTTCAAGTGTTATTAGGCTGCCTCACTCCTCAAATGTTGTGAGGCTGCCTCACTCCTTACATGTTGTGAGACTGCCTCACTCCTCAAGTGTTGGAAGGCTGCCTCACTCCTCATGTGTTGTAAAGCTGCCTCGCTCAATTGTTGTTAGGCTGCCTCACTCCTCAAGTGTTGTGAGGCTGCCTCACTGCTCAAGTGTTGTGAGGCTGCCTCACTCCTCAAATGGTGTGAGGCTGTCTCACTCGTCAAATGTTGTGAGGCTGCCTCACTCCTCAAGTATTGTATGACTGCCTCACTCCTCAACTATTGCAAAGCTGCCTCACTCCTCAAGTATTGTGAGGCTGCCTCACTCCTCAAGTGTTGTGAGGCTGCCTCACTCCTCAAGTGGTATGAGGCTGCCTCACTCCTCAAATGTTGTGAGGCTGCCTCACTCCTCAAGTATTGTATGGCTGCCTCACTCCTCAAGTATTGTAAAGCTGCCTCAATCCTCAAGTATTGTGAGGCTGCTTCACTCCTCAAGTATTGTAAGACTGCCTCACTCCTTAAGTATTGTGAGGCTGCCTCACGCTTCAAGTATTCTGAGGCTGTCGCACTCCTCAAGTGTTGTGACGCTGCCTCACTCCTCAAATGTTGTGAGGCTGCCTCACTCCTCAAGTTGTTGTAAGGCTGCCTCACTCCTCAAGTTGTTGTAAGGCTGCCTCACTCCTCAATTGTTGTAAGGCTGCCTCACTCAAGTGTTGTAAGGCTGCCTCACTACTCAAGTGTTGTGAGGCTGCCTCACTCCTCAAGTCTTGTGAGGCTGCCTCACTCCTCAAGTGTTGTGAGGCTGTCTCACTCCTCAAGTGTTGTGAGGCTGTTTCACTCCTCAAGTGTTGTGAGGCTGCCTCAATCCACAAATGTTGTGAAGCTGCCTCACTCCTCAAGTATTGTGAGGCTGCCTCACTCTTCAAGTATTGTGAGGATGCCTCTCTCCTCAAGTGTTGTGTTTCTGCCTCACTCCTCAAATGGTGTGTGGCTGCCTCACTCCTTAAGTATTGTGAGGCTGCCTCACTCCTAAGGTGTTGTGAGGCTGTCTCACTCCTCAAGTATCGTTAGGCTGTCTCACCCCTCAAGTATTGTGAGACTGCCTCTCTCCTCAAGTATTGTGAGGCTGCCTCACTCCTTAAGTATTGTAAGGGCTGCCTCACTCCTCAAGTGTGGCAAGGCTGCCTCACTCCTCAAGTGTTGTGAGGCTGTCTCACTCCTCAAGTGTTGTGAGGCTGTTTCACTCCTCATGTGTTGGGCTGCTCTCTCAATTGCTGAGAGGCTGCCTCACCAGGCTGTGAGGCTGCCCACCTCAAGCATTGTATGGCTGCCTCACCTCAACCATTGCAAAGCTGCCTCACTCTCAAGCATTGTGATGCCTCACTTCGGCATTGTGAGGCTGCTTCACCTCAAGCATTGTAAGACTGCCTCACTCTCTAAGCACAGGAGGCTGCCTCACGGGCCAGTGGCTCTGGAGGCTGTCTCACTATAGCGAGGCTGCCTCACTCCTTAAGTGGTATGAGGCTGCCTCACTCCTCAAATGTTGTGAGGCTGCCTCACTCCTCAAGTATTGTATGGCTGCCTCACTCCTCAAGTATTGTAAGGCTGCCTCACTCCTCAAGTATTGTGAGGCTGCTTCACTCCTCAAGTATTGTAAGACTGCCTCACTCCTTAAGTATTGTGAGGCTGCCTCACGCTTCAAGTATTTTGAGGCTGTCGCACTCCTCAAGTGTTGTGAGGCTGTCTCACTCTTCAGGTGCTGTGAGGCTGTCTCACTCCTCAAGTGTTGTGAGGCTGCCTCACTCCTCAAGTGTTGTGAGGCTGCCTCACTCTCAAGTGGTATGAGGCTGCCTCACTCCTCAAATGTTGTGAGGCTGCCTCACTCCTCAAGTATTGTATGGCTGCCTCACTCTCGCTGTGCTGCCTCACCCCCTCACATTGTGAGGCTGCTTCACTCCTCAAGTATTGTAAGACTGCCTCACTCCTTAAGTATTGTGAGGCTGCCTCACGCTTCAAGTATTCTGAGGCTGTCGCACTCCTCAAGTGTTGTGAGGCTGTTTCACTCCTCAAGTGTTGTGAGGCTGCCTCAATCCACAAATGTTGTGAAGCTGCCTCACTCCTCAAGTATTGTGAGGCTGCCTCACTCTTCAAGTATTGTGAGGATGCCTCTCTCCTCAAGTGTTGTGTTTCTGCCTCACTCCTCAAATGGTGTGTGGCTGCCTCACTCCTTAAGTATTGTGAGGCTGCCTCACTCCTAAGGTGTTGTGAGGCTGTCTCACTCCTCAAGTATCGTTAGGCTGTCTCACCCCTCAAGTATTGTGAGACTGCCTCTCTCCTCAAGTATTGTGAGGCTGCCTCATTCCTTAAGTATTGTAAGGGCTGCCTCACTCCTCAAGTGTGGCAAGGCTGCCTCACTCCTCAAGTGTTGTGAGGCTGTCTCACTCCTCAAGTGTTGTGAGGCTGTTTCACTCCTCATGTGTTGTAAGGCTGCCTCTCTCAATTGTTGAGAGGCTGCCTCACTCCTCAAGTGTTGTGAGGCTGCCTCACTCCTCAAGTATTGTATGGCTGCCTCACTCCTCAACTATTGCAAAGCTGCCTCACTCCTCAAGTATTGTGAGGCTGCCTCACTCCTCAAGTATTGTGAGGCTGCTTCACTCCTCAAGTATTGTAAGACTGCCTCACTTCCTATGGCTGTGAGGCTGCCCCCACGCTTCCAAGCATTCCCTGAGGCTGTCTCACTCTCAGTGCAGCAGGGAGGCTGCCCCACCCTAAGTGGCATGAGGCTGCCTCACCTCAATGTTGCAGGAGGCTGCCCCCACTCCTCAAGTATTGTATGGCTGCCCCCACTTTCTCATTGTAAAGCTGCCTCACCTCAAGCATTGTGAGGCTGCTTCACCCTCACAAGTATTGTAAGACTGCCTAACTCCCTTAAGTATTGTGAGGCTGCCTCACTTTCAAGTATTTCTCTTGAGGCTGTCGCGACTCTCAAGTGTTGTGAGGCTGTTCCCCACTTTCAGGGTGCTGTGAGGCTGTCTCACTCCTCAAGTGTTGTGAGGCTGCTCACTCAGTGTTGTGAGGCTGCCTCACTCTCAAGTGGTATGAGGCTGCCTCACTCCTCAGTCGTTGTGAGAGGCTGCCCTACCTCAAGTGCATTGTATGGCTGCCTCACTTTGCATTGTAAAGCTGCCTCTACTCCTCAAGTATTGTGAGGCTGCTTCACTCTCAAGTATTGTAAGACTGCTCACCTCTTAAGTATTGTGAGGCTGCCTCACGCTTCAAGTATTCTGGAGGCTGTCGCACTCTCAAGCAAGTGTTTTTCGTGAGGCCGCCCCACCTCAAAATGTTGTGAGGCTGCCTCACTCCTCAAGATGTTGTAAGGCTGCCTCACCTCAAGTGTTGTAAGGCTGCCTCACCTCGGGTGTTGTAAGGCTGTCTCACTACTCAAGTCTGTGAGAATGCCTCACTCCTCAAGTGTTGTGAGGCTGTATCACTCCTCAAGTGTTAGAAGAAATACCTCAAGTGTTGTGAGGCTGCTCACTCCACAAATGTTGTGAAGGTTCTCACTCTCAAGTATTGTGAGGCTGCCTCACACTTTTTCACAAGTATTGTGAGGTTGCCCCCACTCAAGTGCGCCGCCTCACTCTCAAATAGTGTGTGTGGCTCCCTCACTCCTCAAGTGTTGTGAGGCTGCCTCACTCCTCAAGTGTTGTGAGGCTGCCTCACGCCTCAAGTGTTGTGAGGTTGCCTCACTCCTCAAGTGTTGTGAGGCTGCCTCACTCCTCAAGTGTTGTGAGGCTGCCTCCCTCCTCAAATGTTGTGAGGCTGCCTCACTCCTCAAGTATTGTAAGGCTGCCTCACTACTCAAGTTTTGTGAGGCTGCCTCACTCCTCAAGTGTTGTGAGTCTGCCTCACTCTTCAAGTTTTGTGAGGCTATCGCACTCCTCAAGTGTTGTGAGGCTGCCTCACTCCTCAAGTGTTGTGATGTTGCCTCACTCCTCAAGTTTTTTAAGGCTGTCTCACTCCTCAAGTGTTGTGAGGCTGCCTCACTCCTCAAGCATTGTAAGGCTGCCACACTCCCCAAGTGCTCTGAGGCTGCCTCACTCCTCAAGTGCTCTGAGGCTGCCTCACTCATCAAGTACTCTGAGGCTGCCTCACTCCTCAAGTGTTGTGAGGCTGCCTCACTCCTCAAGTATTGTAAAGCTGCCTCACTCCTCGAGTATTGTGAGCCTACCTCACTCTTCAAGTATTGTGAGGTTGATTCACTCCTCAAGTGTTGTGAGGCTGCCTCACTCCTCAAGTGTTGTGAGGCTGTCGCACTCCTCAAGTGTAGTAAGACTGCCCACTCCTCAAGTATTTAAGGCTGCCTCACTCCTCAAGTGTTGTGAGGCTGCCTCACTCCTCAAGTATTGTAAGGCTGCCTCACTCCTCAAGTGTTGTAAGGCTGCCTCACTCCTCAAGTGTTGTGAGGCTGCCTCACTCCTCAAGTGTTGTGAGGCTGCCTCACTCCTCAAGTGTTGTGAGGCTGCCTCCCTCCTCAAATGTTGTGAGGCTGCCTCACTCCTCAAGTATTGTGAGGCTGCCTCACTCCTCAAGTGCTGTGAGGCTGCCTCACTCCTCAAGTATTGTGAGCCTGCCTCACTCCTCAAGTATTGTGAGGCTGCCTCACTCCTCAAGTATTTTAAGGCTGCCTCACTCCTTAAAAGGTTTGTGAGGCTGCCTCACTCTTCAAGTATTGTCAGGCTGCCTCACTCCTCAAGTATTGTAAGGCTGCCTCACTCCTCAAATGTAGTGAGGCTGCCTCACTCCTCAAGTATTGTAAGTCTGCCTCACTACTCAAGTATTGTAAAGCTGCCTCACTCCTCAAGTATTGTGAGGCTGCCTCACTCCTCAAGTGCTGTGAGGCTGCCTCACTCCTCAAGTATTGTGAGCCTGCCTCACTCTTCATGTTTTTTGAGGCTGCCTCACTCCTCAAGTATTGTAAGGCTGCCTCACTCCTTAAGTGTTGTGAGGCTGCCTCACTCTTCAAGTCTTGTGAAGCTGCCTCACTCCTCAAGTATTTTAAGGCTGCCTCACTCCTTAAATTTTGTAAGGCTGTCTCACTCCTCAAGTGTTGTGAGGCTGCCTCACTCCTCAAGCATTGTAAGGCTGCCACACTCCCCAACTGCTCTGAGGCTGCCTCACTCCTCAAGTGCTCTGAGGCTGCCTCACTCTTCAAGTACTCTGAGGCTGCCTCACTCCTCAAGTGTTGTGAGGCTGCCTCACTCCTCAAGTGTTGTAAGGCTGCCTCACTCCTCAAGTGTTGTGAAGCTGCCTCACTCCTCAAATGTTGTGAGGCTGCCTCACTCCTCAAGTATTGTAAGGCTGCCTCACTCCTCAAGTATTGTAAAGCTGACTCACTCCTCAAGTATTGTGAGCCAGCCTCACTCTTTAAGTATTGTGAGGCTGCCTCACTCCTCAAGTGTTGTGAGGCTGCCTCACTCCTCAAGTGTTGTGAGGCTGCCTCACTCCTCAAATGTTGTGAGGCTGCCTCACTCCTCAAGTATTGTAAGGCTGCCTCACTCCTCAAGTATTTTAAAGCTGCCTCACTCCTCAAGTATTGTGAGCCTACCTCACTCTTCAAGTATTGTGAGGCTGCCTCACTCCTCAAGTATTGTAAGGCTGCCTCTCTCCTTAAGTGTTTTGAGGCTGCCTCACTCTTCAATTATTGTGAGGGTGCCTAACTCCTCAAGTATTGTAAGGCTGCCTCACTCTTCAAGTTTTGTGAGGCTGCCTCACTCCTCAAGTGTTGTGAGTCTGCCTCACTCTTCAAGTTTTGTGAGGCTATCGCACTCCTCAAGTGTTGTGAGGAGGCCTCACTCCTCAAGTGTTGTGAGGTTGCCTCACTCCTCAAGTTTTTTAAGGCTGCCTCACTCCTCAAGCATTGTAAGGCTGCCACACTTCCCAAGTGCTCTGAGGCTGCCTCACTCCTCAAGTGCTCTGAGGCTGCCTCACTCCTCAAGTACTCTGAGGCTGCCTCACTCCTCAAGTGTTGTGAGGCTGCCTCACTCCTCAAATTTTGTAAAGCTGCCTCACTCCTCGAGTATTGTGAGCCTACCCCACTCTTCAAGTATTGTGAGGCTGACTCACTCCTCAAGTGTTGTGAGGCTGCCTCACTCCTCAAGTGTTGTGAGGCTGTCGCACTCCTCAAGTGTAGTAAGACTGCCCACTCCTCAAGTATTGTAAGGCTGCCTCACTCCTCAAGTGTTGTGAGGCTGCCTCACTCCTCAAGTATTGTAAGGCTGCCTCACTCCTCAAGTGTTGTAAGGCTGCCTCACTCCTCAAGTGTTGTGAGGCTGCCTCACTCCTCAAGTATTGTAAGGCTGCCTCACTCCTCAAGTGTAGTAAGACTGCCCACTCCTCAAGTGTTGTGAGGCTGCCTCACTCCTCAAGTGTTGTGAGGCTGCCTCACTCCTCAAGTGTTGTGAGGCTGCCTCACTCAAGTGCTTGTGACTTAGGATCAATCCTGCCGGAACTGGCTGTTCGGTGTATGGTTAAAGGATTGTCTAGTTAGTTGTGTTTTCTAAGATCTGGTTCCTGAGGTGACTCAATGACTAGTTATTTTCTGACTGGGTAGTTGACTGTTTGTATGGTTGAATAACAGACTATTTTAATGACTGAGTGACTGGCTATGGTATTGGTTGAGTGACTGGATACAATAATGGCTGAGGGACTAGTTGTTTTAGATGTTGAATGGTTGGTTGGTCTTGCGGTTGAGTGACTGCTTGATGTTATGCATAAGAGACCGTATAGTGTTTGGGTTACTATAAAAAAAATAGACTGTTCGCTGCTGTGGTAAAGTGACTGGCCTGGTTTTGTTACAGAGTGGGTGACTGGTCTGGTTTTACTAGTGAGCGAGTGACTGGTCTGGTTTTGTTACTGAGTGGGTGACTGGTCTGGTTTTATTAGGGAGTGGGTGACTGGTCTGGTTTTGTTACTGAGTGGGCGACTGGTCTTGTGTTGTTACTGAGTGGGTAACTGGTTTGGTTTTATTTTTGAGTGGGTGACTGGTTTGGTTTTATTTCTGAGTAGGTGACTGGTTTAGTGTTACTGAGTGGGTGAATGGTCTTGCATATGGTTTAGGTGACTGTGTGACTGAAATGATAAGGCTAGTTGCATGGTAAGTAGCAGAATGCCTGTTTATTAAAATAGGTAACAGACTTCGGTTGTATGGATAAGTAACAGGCTAGTTGGATAACACGCTGGCTGGGTGACATGTTATTAAAAGACTCATTGTTTTGATGACTAACAGACTGGAAGGTCGGATGACTGAGTAATAGACTGGTGGATTAGATCAGTGGTACCCAGCCTGTAGTTCTCGGGCGCCATGGTTGTCCGCTGAACCATATTATGGGGCCCTCAAGGGTTTATTAGAAAATTTTGAATTAATTTGGATTCTTTGTAAGAGTGAAACTAATGAAAATATGTAAAAACTTAATACGACTGTCATGCACACAACGTGTGTATTTACCCCAGACCGGGACCAGAGAGAGAGCCAGCCTTCGTACTGAGGTAAATACACAAGTCTTGTCCAAGAGTAAATGTAAAAAGTGTGTAACTGGTAACAGTTAGACGCTTAAAACTGTAAATAACTGTACAGTATATATGAGATTTTTTCTTGAATGTAGACCCAAAGTTTTGGCGCCCTCCACTATGTTTACAATGATAAATGTGACCCAGAGCCTACAAAAGGTTGGGGACCACTGGATTAGATGGCTGAGTAACACACTGAAAGGTTAGATGGCTGAGTAACATACTGGAAGGTTAGATGACTGAGTAACACACTGGAAGGTTAGATGACTGAGTAACATACTGGAAGGTTAGATGGCTGAGTAACATACTGGAAGGTTAGATGGCTGAGTAACATACTGGAAGGTTAGATGGCTGAGTAACATACTGGAAGGTTAGATGGCTGAGTAACATACTGGAAGGTTAGATGACTGAGTAACAAACTGGAAGGTTAGATGGCTGAGTAACATACTGGAAGATTAGATGACTGAGAAACTTGCCCATAGTTTCACCCTGCCCGGTGATCGAACCCAGGTCGCTCGCCTGCGAGGCGAGCATGCTGACCATTACACCACAGGTCGCCGTGCAGAAAAAAGAAAGTGGAGAGATACATAGTTTTATACATAGAGGCGGAGGGGAATAACTTTTGACTGTATTGTCTCCAATAGGTTTAAATAGGACTGGGAGCACCTCCCCATACAGCAGAAGACAACATTCCATGGTTGTTGTATTATGTATAGATAAGCCCAAAAGAAGTCTAGTGTTTTGATCACATTCTTTACAAGGTTAGGAATATAATTGTTCAAGGAGAAGTTACAAGTTAAAGCAAGACCAAAGATGTTGTCTTTGATGGCTAGTGTAAAGGCCTGGGACTAAGGGATAGAAATCCCTTACCAGACCAATCAGGTTCTTAATAAAGTTAAGTCAAGGACCATGGTTTTCCGAGGAATAACAAACAACCGTTTGAGATTGACATCTCTTTACTATAAAAAATATAACACAAAACTCTGACACCATTCAACAAACATCAAATAATTACGGGAGTCAAACAATTGATTGAATAGAACAATAAAGAGGAGTCAGCAATTAACGGAATCAAACAACCATAGAATCAAACAATGAACAGATATTTCCTACAGCAGTGGCCCTGGGGGAAGGTTCTGGAACACGGTGATCCACACTCAGGGTAGGGAAGCGTCCATTCAACTCCACACTCGAGTGACGTCTTGAAATGGCAGAACACCGTGGCACAGACGGAATGAGATGAACTGACGGTCGTGGTATGGTAGTGGTAGATGACCAGAGAGTTGACAGTAGATAGGTGAAGGTCTGGGGACACAGCCCACGAGTCCAGGACCTATGATGAGATCACAGCCAGAATTTGACGAACAGCGGGTAGCTAGATAGTGACTGTATGGCGGCTGGGGTGAATCTGCCGGTGACCCAGATAGACGCTGCCGTTCTCATCCTCTGTCCAACCGCCCCAAGTGTCGTCCGCACCAGCAAACGAGCGAGTTAGCAGCGGTAACCAGCAGAAAGATCGTTTCCGCCCGTACACAGCTCCCCCAACAAAAATCTACTTTAAGGTAGATTAAAACTTAAGATTAGTACACAAAGCATAATCATCTTACAACAAATGCTTAAATACACATTGCACAATAAAGAAGGGTCATAGAAAAGAATAGGTGGTAACTTGATGTCCAAAACGTAAGGCCGTATCAAGGAACTGCACGTGGGGTCCACTTCAGTCCAAGTTTAAGTTTGGGCCTATTTCCTGTCGTAGAGGATTCTTCTATCTCGTCAGGTGTTGGCAGCAACTGGCAACCGAGATCAACAGACTCTGGCGTCCGAACTTCACAGGAACTCTTGCAGGGTAGTGCCTCGACTAACTCCAGCTTGGGGACGTCGTCAAGGACACGAGCAATGTGGGTCCTGCAATTATATTGCTTTAACAAATTAGCTTGATGTAATTTAGGCTTCTTAGAGGAAGGGGGTGAGAATCGTCCAACAAAATCTATGGCTACCCGAGAAGATGGTTCTGCAACGACGGGTAAGGGTTCAAGTGGAACAGGACGGACTCTACCCTTGGCGGACATACGTGGGCACTGATCACAACTCCTACAAAAAGCTCTAATATCCGCTCCCATACCTGGCCAGTAAAACTGATCAGCAACCTTCCTATAAGTTTTCCTACGAGAACAGTGACTTACTAGAGGGCTCTTGTGAGCTACAGAGAGAATGTTACTACGACAAACAGCAGGGACAACAAGTAAAAACCGACCTACTTTAGCTGGTCGCTTGGATGAAACACAAGACCTGTGTAACACCCCATTAATAGAAACAAACTTATAAACCGACCCATCTCTCACCTGATCCTCCTCCCAGGAAGTCACCTTCTCCCTTACCCGCTTCAGAGTGGCACACGAGTCTTGAAGCTTGGCGAACTCCCCGGGAGTCACAGTCAGTGGCAACAAATTCGGAAGAATCAGGGGATGCGGCCGTTTCACCTTCGCCGACCTTTTCTCCACAGCCTGGACCCTCGCTGGAGGTGTGGTGGCGTGTGAGGGTGGCGAGGAGACGTCGGCAGGTGGCGTGGGGACCGGTGCTGGTGGCGAGGAGACTGGTGCTGACGGCGAGGAGAGTTTTAAAGGTTCCGGGTCGTTAGGGTCACGAACACCGGGAACATTACCAATGAGGACACTAGCAAATTTAATGGGAGCTCTTACCACATTAGACCAACCAGTGAAATAGGGGCAACGCAGGTAGCACCTAACAACAGGGAACTGGTCAACACGACCTAAATAATCGGCGACACTAACCTTCGGGCAGCTGGAGATGTCAGCGTCAGGCAGGGCTTCCTCAGAGACAATAAATTATGAGCAACCAGTGTCTCTGATGAAAGTAGATGCCCTAGACCCATTTATTGTTCCACTGACACAATAACGGGGGCAGCTCCTGTCTTCCAAACAGAATCCGACCTTGTTGCTGGGCTGATGAGTGTCAGCAGTCTTGAAGGCGAGGGGATTCCTGGGATAGCGAGAACGAATGTGCCATTCTCCGCAGCTGTGACACCGCACGGCTGGTGGACTACTCCTGTGTACTCCTGGGGATGGTTCCTCGGAGCACGGAGGCTTCGCGTTCTTCACTATAGGAGGGGAAGACTTAGGGTAGGCGTTACGACCGGACGCCCAGTTGTCGGCAAGACAAACAGCTTCTCCAAGCGTCGCTGGCTGGTGTTCTTTGATGAAAATTCTCAAGTCTGGAGGTAGAGACGACAAAACTGATCTAATATCATGAAGTTAGAGAGAGACTCAAAGGTTTCTTCAACCTCTGATGCCTCAAGCCATTGTTGAAACAAACGACCCAGGTGAATCGAAAACTGCTGGTACGTTTCTCATGCTCTAATTTTCGTTCTGCGGAAATCAACACGATAACCATCAGAAGTCTTGTTAAATCCTCGCAAGAGAGCTTGCTTCAACAATAAGTAATTTCTGGTGATGTCGGCAGACAGGGACGTGTAAATCTCTACCGGCTTACCACTAAGTAGGCTACCCAACCTTACAGCATAGCTATCTAGGTCTACACCAAGCAGCTCGGCTACCCCTTCAAACCTAACAAGGTAGGAGGCGATGTCTTCTCCTTCACGGTACACAGGCAAGCTGGGTTTTACCACATTGTCTTGTATATGGCCAGACGATTCTGGTCTACTTGAAGCATTAATCCTAGATAGTTCTAGGTCCTTTTCTATCTGCAACTTAGCTAATTCGAACTCTCTTTCTCTGTCTCTGTCTCTATCTCTCTGACGTTCCTCCAACTCTCTCTCTGACGTTCCTCCAACTCTCTCTTTTTCTGAAGTTCCTCTCTCGCTTTCTGACGTTCCTCTCTCTCTCGGCATTCTGTTGGTTGACCACGTACTGACCAACCTCAGTACCTGTCAGACCCAGGGCCACCGCTTGACCTTTCAACTCCTCAAATTTAAACATAATGATCCGAATGGCCTAGAGCAAAAATAAAAATACACAACTTACCCCACAAATAGCCAAAGGTAACTCACTTAGTGGCTCAATCAGACCAATAAATGATTTGATCCGACTGGAGGGAACCTCGTTCCGCACCCAGCCCAGTTGAATCACTCTCAGGGTAAAGAAACCGCACCAGGTGAAACAACAACAAAAATGCTATGACAGCATCCACAGTGCACCCCAACCAACACTAATGAACTTCCCCAAGTACAAGGGAGAGCAACAAAAATTAGCACACAGAAGGAAGGGATAACCACTGAACATTACTTACTTCCGGGCCGCAGACAGTAAGTGGCGCGCTCACGGCGACTTACAACAACACCGGAATGAATGTTAAACCTCAGAAACCAAAAGTCAGAGACAATCCTGGCAAGTTCGCCACTTGTAAAGGCCTGGGACTTAGGGATAGAAATCCCTTACCAGACTAATCAGGTTCTTAATAAAGGAAAGTCAAGGACCATGGTTTTACGAGGAATAACATACAACCGTTTGAGATTGACATCTCTTTACTATAAAAAATATAACACAAAACTCTGACACCACTCAACAAACATCAAATAATTACGGGAGTCAAGCAATTGATAGAATCGAACAATAAAGGGGAGTCAGCAATTAATGGAATCAAACAACCATAGAATCAAACAATGAACAGATATTTCCTACAGCAGTGGCCCTGGGGGAAGGTTCTGGAACAAGGTGATCCACACTCAGGGTAGGGAAGCGTCCATTCAACTCCACACTCGAGCGACAGATGTCTTGAAATGGCAGGAGAACACCGGGGCACAGACTGACGGCCGTGGTATGCGGCAGTGGTAGATGACCAGAGAATTGACAGTCGATAGGTGAAGGTCTGTGGACACAGCCCACGAGTCCAGGACCTATGATGAGATCACAGCCAGAATTTGACGAACAGCGGGGTAGCTAGATAGTGACTGTATGGAGGCTGGGGTGAATCTGCCGGTGACACAGGTAGCAGCTGCCGTTCTCACCTCTGTCCAACCCCCAAGTGTTGGTCGCACCAGCAAACGAGAGAGTTAGCAGCGGTAACGAGCAGGAAGATCGTTTCCGCCCTTGCAGCTAGAAATGACGAATAGATCATTAATATGGAGAACAAGAGGCTAAGAACGATGCCTAGGCCAGTAACACCCAAGCACTGATAAGACAATTGCCAGATTTTCAGTCTACCACAACTGCATGGATGTGACAGTTAAAGAAAAAAAACGAAATCCAGGAAATTAATTAAGTACGCTGAAAGTTTAGGATATACAGTATCAATATTAGCACAGTAAGATTCACCAAGGCTGTCAAGAGCAAAGTCAAGGTTTTCAGTCAGAAGAACAATAATTTTTATAGTGGAACGTATGGAAAAGAAATCATGCTAGGTATCATAGAGGAGATGATGCTCCCTCATCTGTGTCAGTAGTTGTTTATTTATGACAAGTTCCATGATGTGGAGATGATCAAGGTGAGAACTATGGAGCAATGGGGAATGGGTTGGATGTTGGTGTTTCTCTAAGATGTGGAAAAAAGTTTTAAATGTGTACGAAAGATTAAAAGTTTAGAGAGGGTAGGAACAGATGTGGGTGCACTTTTTTTAGAATAAGAGGTGGGAACAGGAGTAAATTCGATTAGAAAACATAAAATGGGTTAAATTCGGTATAACTCATGAGAATTTGCGTTCTAGCTTGAAGGATTTTTTCCTCCAGGAACTAAAAGACCAACTTTATCTTAGGCTGTGATGACAGCTGTGATATCAGGATGACTGAGAGGCTGTACAGTTTGGTTGGAGAAGATTAGTAAAAAAAGGGCTGGCTGATGACCAGAAAGGCTTGCCATTAATGGGTTCAGAGCAGGGCTGGGGTCAAATACACTTTATCAACTACAAATTTATATATAATAATTTGTGCATGGACAAATAAACACTTGTAAATACAAATGTAAATTAACTAGTTGTGACTTCAACGAATTTTTTAGTCCCTCTTTTAAAGTGTTCAAGATAAAACTAGACAAAAGTGAGCATCAATAAAAACTCTTTCTTTAACTATTAACAAAAATTATTAGTTACTGTTTAGACTTAGCAAACATCAACTCTTCAAACCGCTTGGGGGGCCCCAAAGAGTGGTGGTCAACATTACACATCACCAGGATTAATAACTGCACTTCCTGTTGTCATGTCAAACTGACCCCGCCTGGCCACCCAAACCATATCTCACATGGATTTCGGCAAATGCAACAATCAAATACAAATATAATTTAATACACATTCTTCGAGATTCTCAAATGCATATAAAAATACAGAAAATCACAGATGTGTTTGTACCCCAGCCTGACTCAGAGCATAGGGATTGTGATTTGGACTGACGGAAAAAAATTCGCCTTGTTGGATGTATGTTTAGCTGGGTTTTGTGCCGTAATGTAGGCCCACGTTTCGCCAGCTCCTTGGTTATGTTAATGTTTTCAATGTCTGAGGGAGAGTTGTTGGAGTTAGATGACCTTTGGTAGGAAAAACTGAACACAGCAGTGACCCAAATATCCCTGTAAAGATAAAATGAGGGAAAGAACTCCAGAGCAAATAGCTTATGAAATATTGCCAACAGAAGTGGATGGGTCCGTGTTAAAGTTACAGCTGGATTGTGAATAAAATTTCCTTATGCCATCACAGTCATTTCTGTCACACTGTCAGATGATGTGTGTCTGGGAAGATGAGGAAATAATGCAAGAGGATATAATAAGTTTGTGAGCGTTTGTATGAGTATGTGCTAGGTTACCAGGGCGTCAGGGACGTGTGTTGGGTCAAGGGCAATATTTTGAGAATTAAAATAGGTTGTAGCTCTGCCTTGTCTTTACACAGACTACAAATTATTTTGACCGGTGTTCATATAGTTCCCATCACTATCTCTTTATCCATCACACTAAAAGTTTTACAGCAATTATACAAGTTTTCCCTAAACTATTCTCTTCCCTTTATCTTTCCTCACTCCTGGGCCAGTAAACACATACATTGTACAGTACCTTAGGCCTAACTGTTACACCTTTTAATCTTTCCCATTCAGTCACTGTACTGTACTTCCCTCATCTTTTTTCATCTCCGTCTCTTTTACCCTTCGGCTTTGTTACGCATAAAATCAAGACACCTTGTAACAATTCCATGTTTTGGGGAGTAAATTGTGTCATGTTTTAGAGGAAATGTGTAGGAAGATTCAGCTTAGACAAAGGTTACTCGCCATAACGCCTACAAGACAGTTTTCTGCTGACCAGGAGTGCCTGAGAAGCCTGACTCATGAACCAATCACATTGACCTGTAGGTGTGACATCATGGGCCTAACTGTGCTGATTAGCTGGAAGCTGAGTTCGTGCCCCAGCAAGGGGGCACTCGCTTTTCAAACACATAGTCTGGTTAGAGGTAGTTCAGTGTAGACGTATGTGGTTGGCAGGTATTCAGCATGGGGATATATATATCTAAGTAAGTACCCTTAAGGTTTTATCCATTTCAAGAAATGTATTGCGGTTCATGTGACCCCTGTTTAACTAGCAAAGAAAATAGGTTTAATGTTTTGAAAACTGTAACTCTGCATTCTGAGTAACGTCATTAATAAATGAAGAACCGTTATGATTAGTTCTCACTTCCCTTGTGTATGAAGTACAGTATGTTCTCCTATGTGTCTTGTTGTTATGCATTGTTACAGTGAGTCCTGAGAAATAACACACCTATCACCTGCTTCCTCTAGTGTCTCAGTTATCGCATGTTATTCCTGTTCCCCATTTATCATCGTCTCCGTCTATTCTCCCTCTCCCCTCTCCCCTTGGTGTGAAGCCAGCTCTAACCACAAACCAGCCATTAGCATCTCTCACTCCTCCTCCCTTCTCTCACTCCAGCCTCACCTCCTCTACCTCACGAGTATACAGAGAAAGAGTAAGAGTAGAAGTAAATAAATGGAAAATAAGTGGAAAATTAACAAAGAAAGAAAATATAATGTAAAATAAAGCATTGATTATTTTATTTATTATAGATGGTGACAGTGGTTTAGATATTTCTTAAAAATATCTGATCCCACGTGCTTAACCACTCAACACGCTTAACAAATGTAGTTTTAACGTATATCGATTTTGTGTTTTACAAATAATAAGTGTTAGCAAGTGGACATTTTTTTCTTCTGTTGAGTTTACTCAGAGAATCTTGAGGTTGAATTTGATGTTCATACATTTTGATGCTTATCATACTGTTTGATGAATATACTGATAGACGAAGTAAGTTAAACGACCAGCTTTGGGGATGAGGGGATGGGGCAGGCACACTGCCCGCCCCACAACCCACCCGCTCCACCACCCACCCCACCCAGACCGATCTCCCTCCTCGAAGTACCAGGAAAAATCCTTGAAAAAATCATCAATAACCGTCTGAGAAATCACCTGGAAACAACCAACAGAGTCAACTGCAGACAATTCGGGTTCAGGAAAGGGAAGTCTACCACAACAGCGATAGCCCTGGCATGTGAAAACATAGCCAGAGCCGCGGCGAGTGGTAGACAATGTAATCTAACTCTCCGGGATGTAGCGAAGGCATTTGACCAAGTCTGGCATGACGGCCTAAATTTTAAGATCCTCCAACTCGGACTTTCCACCAACATTCAAAAGCTGCTTTGCAACTTTCTTGACGGCATAAATGCCAGACTGAGGACAACACACAGGAGAGACCTTCCCACTCATGAGCGGAATCCCTTAGGGGAGCATCCTCTTCCCCACCCTATATATTATCTACACAAGTAACACCCCGCCTCCCACTAGAATAAGTAACAAAGATATTTTGTATGCAGATGACTTCACTCAAATAACAACACATCAGGGAAAATTGCGAGCGTTACAGGTCGACAACACCAGGCGGGAATTAGAAAGGGAAAATAATTACGAAAAACAATGGAAAATTCAAACCAGTCTCCCGAAATTCTCAGTGATACCCTTATGCAGAAGGAAAACCCATCCATTAGTAACCAATAATGCCCAGATAGAATACAAAAGCAGAGGCACCCTCCTGGGCCTGCATATATCCACGACAGGCTACTCCCATCATGTCCACACCAGGAAGGAAAAGGCAAGAAGAGAGCTGAGAAAACCATACCGCCTTAACGCGCTTCCTGAGTAAATAAAACTCCGCCTGGTGACATCATTTAGCATACCGATATTAACTTAGCCAGCAGTACCTCTTCATACTATGAGCACCACTCAAATATTAAAATTACAGGTGGTCCAAAATGATGCCCTAAGATTTGTCACAGGTGAAAGATACCCCTTAACCCGAACCACAGCCGAGGTACATAGAGACCTGAGAATAAAACCCATCAACCAGCAGCTGCACACCCTGGCCAGCAGAATCTGGCAAAAGATAGAACGATCAGAGCAAGAACTCCTTCAAAGACTCCCACCAGATAACGACAACAAACATACATGGTTCCCACAGAGTTACCAAATTTCGAAAGGTCCATTACCACCCCCGATCTGTACGGCCAAGCAATCGACAACCTCCCTCGACCAGCATCCACCAGTAGGGTCGGCGGAATATGAAACAAGGCCCTCAAAACACCTATATATGGGATAGGGTAGGATGTCTAGTGCCTGTACCGACAGACAATAACTAACCCGTGACACAGCCCAAACACACCATTAGCTTAGCTAGGCGGTCAGCCCGCCCTTTCTTACCTCCTCCTAAATTTCTTCAATTTCCGAACTATAACTTCCTTCCCCCATCTCTAATCTTCTTTCACCCCTCCTTTCTCTACAAAAAAAAAAAAAAAAAAAATCCCCTACCCCATGTCCCTTCCCCTTCTGCACACTCCTGCCCCTCACCCTGCCTTCCCCTGTTTTCTGTTTGTATTTAGTTATTAAAGCTTAGTGTAGTAATGACGTACAGAGATGGATTCATGTAACGACCTTCCTTAGTGACCTGTCCACTGCTATTACACAGAAACATGCATTTGAAAGTAATAACACCTCTTCAATGACGAGACAGGCACTGTGGTGCATAATATCATGAAGGCATTTAGAGACATAATAGTGTTAAAGGAAATGATATTCGCTTCTAGACATTCAGATTACGGAAGAACTAGATCCCCTTGTTGGATGTCACATTGTCTCACAATATAAGGTCGAGTTGGGATTTACCTGAGGTACCACCCCCCATGCACTCCTCTCAGTCCCAGACCTCCATAAAATATCATGGTGTAAAGGTGTGGAACAACTTACGCCACCCATCCGAGCAAAGACTATGCTCCCTTCCTTTAAATCATCTCTTTAAAAATATCTATAGTCTAAGTATTAATATTTCTTGTAACACCTACTTTATATACCTGCTTTAATTGTACCATCAAAATCGTTTTATCGGAAATTATCATGTAAATAGATAAGAAATTACCATTGCAATGAATATATTTGCCGACTAGACATAATCCCGACAGCTCTGTCCTCTCCTAGCCCCCATTAGTCCCTGTTCACCTAGCAGTAAAGTAGGTACCTGGTGTAAGTCGAAAGATGCGAATTCGTATTCAGGGACAAGTTGTTGGAGCTTCCAATAACTTGAGGACATAAACCACTGACTCTTCAGGCTTCTACGCCCTTGACTCTTCAGGCTTCTATGCCCTTAACTCATGAGACATAAAAGGCAAGCATGAACTTAGCATGCTTCCCTGTTGGGCGCTGTAAACGCTTCTGCGCTTCACCTTACACAATGATGTAGGGGAGTGCCCAATAAAAAAAAAAAAAAAAAAGCTCTGTCCTCTTGTTCAACCGTAGTACTGTACAACCATGTTGTACTGCTTCCCCATTATATTTATGCTTTTCAATTCCATTGTAAGTTATGTATATACTTATAATATAAATTTAAAAATAATAATAATCATAAATAAATAAAATAAATAAATATTGAAGTGATAACCGTGGTAACCAGGGGTGAATCAAATACAATTGTATTTGTATTTTAATTGTATTTAAATACATTTTCAATGTATTTGTATTTGTAATTGTATTTTGGCACCCAGAAGAAAAAGTATTTTGTATATGTATTTGTATTTCGACACTTGTTAGTGTTACAGGCAGTAGGCTAGTTTAAGACTAAAGCCTTTTGCTTCTTCCATAAACAAAGGAAAATTTGATATTTTGTATTGCTACTTACAGACAATTTGTGAGGACGAAAACACTTAAATTTGTTTTATTTTTGTAATTTTGTTTATTTTTATTACTGCTATTGTTATCTGCAAGCAGTAACGTTGAACATTATGAATCTGTTGTGCATCTTTTCCCGCTTGTTTTGAATTTAAATGCAGCGCCACTTTTCCGTTGACGCTCGGTCTGACTCGCTGTCTCTGAGTTAGATCACAGGCTCAGATCGAGCATCAAGGTCAGTCTGGGCAGACGTGCAGCCGTGAGTGCCCGTGACTCCCGAGTCACGTGAGCTCTTGAGTTTTCCTATGTTATCACGGCCCGCCCCAACTCAACAAACTCATTGTACATGGTGGGTGAATTAAGATATAATAATTTTATTAAAAATCCTGTCGAGAAAGTTTTTTTCTTATTTAATTTAAATATAGTACTATGTGGTTAGGGAGCGTGACAATAGTCTAACAGTCTAATACACTGTAGTACCAAATATGCCAAATAAAGAAAGCACTTGTCATTCTAGTGTGAACTCGGTTTGAACTTTAAAGTTTGACAAACATTGGTTCTCATGTTGCAGATGGATAAACAAGACATATCGACATCTGATGACCATTCGATGAGGAGGACGTGCAAATGCCTCAACTGTCAGCTGCACTGACAAATTTTTATTCTGTTAATGCCAAGTCCACTGACAAGACTCTCATAGCCGACTGTCTACAGTGCAAAAAGTCATATTCGGCATCGAAGAAGGCAACATCTAACCTAGTTCTGCATCTCAGAAGAGTTCACAAAGTTCAATATAATGAGTATAAGACCTTGAGAGCTGCAGAGGAAAATAAGAAGCGTGAGAGCTGTGTGTCACAGCCCAGATTGACCTCGTTCTTCAAACCTGCACAGGAGAAAAAATTTGACGCTAATCACATCAAACAGCGGTCTATGACAAAGAAACTCTTGGAGTCCATCGCATGTGATCAACTGCCTCTGAGCATTGTGGAAAGCAAGACATTTCGGGCTCTTCTGCACGAAGCAGAACCACAATTCATGTTTCCAAGCAGAACCACACTCAGAAATAGTTTACTGCCGCAGAGAGCGAAGCTCATTGAGTCGCAGTTGATGACAGAAATCGAACACCTCAGTCGTATTTACTTGACACGACCTCTGGACGAATCGGAAAATGGTATCATTTCTCGCCGTCACTGTACACTTCATCAACTTGTCATGGGAGTTGAAGTCAAGTGTCATTGCTTGCGATCAGTTTGTGGAACGACATACAGCTGTGAACATCGCTACAGCATATGAGAAAATTGTCATGAAATTCGGAATTCGTGGCAAAGTGAGGAGGGTGGTTGCCGACAATGCTTCGTTAATGGTGAGAGCATTTGATGTCTATCTGCCAGGATTATATGGAGACGAGGTCAGGAGTGAAAGTAGTGGTGAAAATGAAAATGAAGATGCTCTTGACATTTTGGAAGAAGAACTTGATCTGGATGAAGTGCTTGCCCTTCTTCCACCAGAGCGGTCCACTTGCTTTGCCCACACACAGCAACTGTGCATAAGAGATGCCTTCAATGATTTCAGTGTCAGAAATAGTGCAGCTGCAACTGTGATACACAAGTGCTACAGTATTGTGGCTGCAATACGTCGATCTACTGTGGCTGCACCGTTCTTGGAAAAGATTGGGGTTGCACTGCAATCCGCCAACGCTACTAGATGGAACTCTCAGTTGACAATGATTAAGTCAGTTCTCAAGGACACCAGCGGAGTCAACTCAGCCATTCGTCTTCTAGGAACAAAAAAGACTGTAGAGGAGTTGAAGGGAGTGGAAATGACAATATTGAAAGAAGTGGTACAAGTTTTGGAACCATTCCAAGAGGCGATGTCGCAAGTAGGAGAAAACATAGTTACACTTTCTTGCATCGCACCAGTTGTATTTGGTCTTGAGCACAGCCTCGAACTGTTCATTGAAAATAAACCGCTCTACTGCTTTAAGTTGGCAAATGCACTACAGTCATCTGTCAAAAAGAGGTTGCATCCATTTCTGGAAAGGATTGATGTCATTGCCGCAGCTGCCATGGACCCCAGGTTCAAGTTGGCGTGGATTCCATGTGAGGAACTGCAGAAAGAAAATATTTCGAAGATTGTGGACTTAATTATTGCTGAGTCTACCAAGGACTACAAGGAGAAGGTCCAGAAGGAAGAAATTCAAGAGAATGAGCTTTCCATGAGCATCAACCAAGACAAAGATGGCATAATTGCCAAACGACCTCGTCTCTTTGCTTACATGCCTCCACCTGGGCCATAGATGGCAAGCCCGTCAACAAACCACACTACAGTGGTGAAGACGGAGCTTGAAACGTACCTAGAGGAAGGTGTTCTTCCTTTTGACATCAACCCACTGAAATATTGGCGTGATATACAAAGCTTCAAAATTCTGAGGCACTTTGCCAAGAGCATTCTAGGCTGCTGTGCAACGTCGGCACCTTCTGACAGAGTGTTTAGCAAAGCTGGTAATTTTTACACTCCTGAGCGAGCTAAGTTGAGACCAGAAATCTTCCGGGCATTAATGATGATAATATGTAATTCTGATATGTAGGTATTGGGTTTGTAATTTTGAATTTGGAAATAAAAGTATTTGCATTTGTATTTTTACATCTTAATTTCAGAAGTATTTGTATTTATATTTGTATTTTTGAATTAAGGAATAAAAATATTTGTATTTTTGCATCATAATGTCACAAGTATTTGTATTTGACCGCTAAAAATCAGTATTTGATCCACCCCTGGTGGTAACGTTCTAAGAAGTTCTTATTACCACCATGCTATGTGTACTATTCCAGATGTTATTAAACGTTACATAATACTTCCTTGAGATAAATGTACAGTATATATCAGGTGCCTACAGGAGAGCTCAGGTTCTCAACTGTCTCAGCCATGTTAATATTGTTATTATTATCCACTCTGTATCTGTGGTTTTCTGGCTAAATAAACTTTTTCAATTCAATTCAATACCTGAGGATTATGGGTAACTGTAATCAAAAGGGTGTGTACACCGACTCCGGCCTAATGACCTCGCGATATCACATACTGATCTCACTTCCAGCCAGATGTAGACCCAGTATTTGCAGGTCTATCAAAATCCTGCTAGTGGGTGTGAAGTCCATGTCACTAGACTTCCCCACTCGAGTCATACCTCTGTCACTCACACACTAGAGGGAGACCAGACGACCATGGCGGTCAGTTTGTAGTCAGAAAGTAGCAAAGCCTGTCCAGGATGGTGACAACAATGCACCCCTGCTAGCTCATTCCTGTGATGCTTGACGATGTGAAAACCGACGGAGAGAATGACGTAGTGTCGCTGCAAGCACTCCCTTTCGTCAACTTGGTTATGCCGGATGCGGAGATGTCCCCAGCTGGGATCCTGTCACCATTGTTCCAGCCAGGCCGTCAGCCCGACGGCACCATCTGGTGGATTACTGGTACCACAGTCATTGGGTTAGAAGCAAATATCTAGAGACGACGGAGCCGACTTGGTCCCTCTCTTTGACCCAGTGGCCTTGCCTTAATTGGTTGGGTAGGAAGGGGATGACCTTAATTGTGTTGGTCAGCGTTTGCAATGTCCAGACCACTTGTGAGTGTAAGCTGATAGAAGCAAGGAGGAGAAGAGCAGTGAGAATTTGATATCCCAGAGTAGTGACACACCCTGTCCTGGAAAACCCTGTCCCTTTGGTAGCTCTATTAACGTTCCGCCCCATAGGCACCTATCAATGTAGATGTGTCATGCCGAATGTGATAGAGTGAGGGAAGCGCGAAACGGTGCAATCTAACAATTCACGGAGGTGTTAGTATGGATGGAATGGTGGTGACTGTGGATACGATCAATGCTGTTTGTCCTGATTGGAGTTGGAGAAGAAGATTCTTGTGGAGTTGTTGAGAAGAGGATCTTATGTCCTATGGGATGTACATTCCCGGTGTAGAAAATTTACTAGCTGGGCCCCCACTATTGGAAAACCTCCCGTTCCCATTATGAGTACCTAAACTAGACCGCCAAGTAAACCACCGCTACTGCAGAGTGACGCTATGCCTTTGAAATCAGTTACCAGGAAGCAGGTACATAAGAACATAAGAATGGAGGAAACTGCAGCGGGCCTATTGGCCCATACTGGGCAGTCCCGTTTACACCCAACCCCTATTGCTCATATAAGCATCCAACCTATGTTTGAAGCTATTCAGCGTATTCGAGTTAATGATGATATTTGGTAACTTGTTCCATTCATGCTCTACTCTGTTTCCAAACCAGTGTTTACCTATTTCCCGCCTAAATCTAAATTTGTCTAATTTATAACCATTGTTACGAGTTCGCTCCTGGTCGGATAGTTTGAGTACCTTTGTAATGTCCCCTTTGTTTAGCCCTGCCTTCCACTTATACACCTCTATCAGGTCGCCCCTCGCTTTACGTCTCTCGAGGGAGTGCAAATTAAGATGCTTTAACATGTCTCTATACTCAAGGTTCCTAATGCCCGGGATTAGTCTTGTCATTCTCCTCTGAATTCTTTCCAAGGATTCTATATCCATTCTGTAATACGGTGACCAGAACTGAACTGCGTAATCCAGGTGTGGTCTCACAAGAGCAAGATACAGTTTTAGGATGACCTCGCTAGTCTTGTAACTAACACTCCTTTGTATGAACCCAAGTACTTTATTAGCCTTGTTACGAGCAAAAACACATTGTTTACTTGGCTTAAGGTTCCTACTTATCATTACTCCTAAATCTCTCTCGCAGTCGGATTTCTCTATGGCATCGTTGTTCATCTGGTATCTGGTTTCCCTGTTTACATCTCCTATACTGAGTACTTTACATTTGTCCACGTTGAATTTCATCTGCCATTTTTCAGACCATTCGAAAAATTTGTTTAGATCTTCCTGTAGTTTTGCTGAGTCCTCGTCAGATTTAATAACACGTCCTATTTTAGTGTCATCAGCAAATTTACTTATGTTGCTGTCTATGCCGATATCTATGTCGTTTATGTATATAATAAATAATAATGGTCCAGTACTGAGCCTTGGGGAACTCCACTTGTGACGTTGCTCCAATGGGACTTAGTGCCGTTAATGCTCACTCGCTGTTTCCTGTCCTGTAACCACGCCCTAATCCATTTAAGGATGTTACCATTGATGCCATGAGCTTCTACCTTTCTAATTAGTCTTTCGTGGGGGACTCTGTCGAAGGCTTTGCTAAAGTCGAGATATACCACATCATAATTGTGCCCCTCGTCCACCGATTCGAAAACTGATGAAAAGAATGTTAATAGATTAGTTAGACAAGAACGTTCGCTTGTGAAGCCATGCTGGGAATCATTGATCAATCAGTGCTTCTCCATGTGATTTCGAATAGAGTTTGAAATGATTGCTTCCAGTAATTTGCCTACTATTGATGTTAGACTGATTGGGCGGTAGTTAGAGGATAGTGATCTTACTGATCTATCCCCCTTCTTGAAAATCGGTATTACATTCGCTATCCTCCAGGATTCTGGTACTACACCTATTTTTAAGGACATGTTGAACAACTTTGCTAAGGGCATACTAAGCTCTTCCTTACATTCCTTTAATACTCTGGCAAATATCTCATCGGGACCAGGTGACTTATTAGGCTTTAGTTTGTTTATTTGCTTACTAACATCGTTACTAGTCACTACTATCTCGCTTAATTTGTTTTCGTCACTATCTCTGAATAGAGTCGGTGCCTCGGGTATCATGTTTAAATTTTCGGTGGTGAAAACTGTTGAAAAATATTTATTCAAATTATTGCTCATTTCTCTGTCGTTGTCAGTGAGCTCGCCGGTGTCTGACCGTATTGATCCAATCTTTTCTCGTGTTTTAGTTTGATACATTTGGTAGAATCCTTTGGGGTTTGTCTTCGCCTCCCTTGCTATCCTTACCTCATTATTCCTCTTTGCTTTCCTTATCGATACTGTCAATACGAGTAACTCTAGGCAGTTAGTACGTTATGTATAATGTAGTCAAGAAACTCCTCGTCTCCAAAAACGATTTGTTCACTCACAGTAGATGGAAGCCGAAAGTTAGTGAACAGTAAGCAAGTGTCTGTGGGCGACCTTCCATCTGCAAATGTTAACTCTGCATCTCTGTCTGATGCCATCATCAATTGTGAGATGAGGACCAGCTGAACAGCAGAAAATAGATGTACAATGTGTAGATGTGTGAGATAAGATCCATGATATTAGTAAATATGACAAATTTTGTGACGAGAGATACCGGTATGGCCAACATAGGGACAGAACCAGACAATGTGATGTAGTCGTGGCCAGAATTAGGCTAGGATACAGACACATCTGGCAAGTTAGTGACGCTGTACCCATACCGGAACACTCAGCCTGTAAACTTTCTGATAAACCTTTAAAGCATACACTTGAACACTATATTATTGAATGTGACACTGTCAAAGACTTCAGGCCACCTGGCTTATTGTATCATGAACTTTGTAATTACTACATTGAATCGGGGCGCTTGAGGACATTCTTGCTGTTTATCCCAAATTTGCTAGCCCACTCTGATTAATTTTCAATTAGCATATGACGTCCAATGTATATGAACCACTGTCTTGCATGGAAGTGAACAGTGACATCACCCACATGACTATGACCTATACATACTGCTAATGAATATGATGTATTTCTTTGTGTACGAACCTCTGTCCTGCATGGCAGTGAACAGTGATATCATATCACCCGCATGAATCTGACCTATATATACTGTTAATGAATATGATGTATTTCTTTGTGTATGAACCTCCGTCCTGCATGACAGTGAGAAGTGATACCACCCTCAGTGTCAAGACCTGACTGAATTACTCAGAATAGGCAAACTGTACTACAGGCTTTGTCAATAAATTTGTTAAACTAAAAAAACTAACATGATATACCAGAATATATAATGTACAAAATATGTGAAGTCATCTAAGAGAATGAAAACCAGAATTTTAAGTAATTAAGATAAGAAGTGAAGAAAATCTGTTTCGAGAAGTTCTGTAAATTGAGATTAAAATGTTGAAATGTTAGTCATTTTGAAAATTGATGTTGAAGATTCATGAAGATTTATTTTTTTTAACCAGAAAGAGAGTAATAAATAATTAATCTTCTATATATATTCCTTTGTGCATGACTTAACCCTTTATTTGTGTTGAGATTTTATTATGAATAATTTTCATTACCTTGATACCTAATAGATCTTGACTTTTTATTTTGAGACGAAACCACATTGAATTGAATTTTTATTAGAGTATTTTTATTTTAGATTGCTTTCATTGCTGATTTTTCTTTATATGTATTGAATTTATCCATCATTTTAGTCCCCTTTTTTTTGTGCTTTTCATAGTTTACATTTTTATTATGTCTGTTTTCAGCAATTTATGGTTTATTACCTTAAAGACTAAGAGAATTTTAATATTATTTTGACATTTACTAGAATTAAATTTCTTTGCATTTGTGTCAACTTGTTTCATTAGTTCAAATCTACTTAAATACCTTTTCGTGAGTTAAGTGAAATCTAGCGAATTACAGTTTGATGTGCAAATATTGAGAAACATGATTTGTATTGTCAATTTGATCATGCTAAGCAAGTTTTGATATTCCTAGCCAGGATTAGGAATGAAAAGTTATAAAATATCTTGTCAACATCTCACAAATTTTCATATAAGCGACCATGAGGAATTGTAACAATGCCATGTTTCTTGGAACAAATTGTGTTATGTTTTAGACTCAGGAAATGTGTAGGAAGATTCAACTTAGACAAAGATTACTCGCCATAACACCTACAAGACAGTTTTCTACTGACCAGGAGTGCCTGAGAAGCCAGAGGCATGAACCAATCACAGTGGCGTGTGACTGTGACATCATAGGCCTAACTGTGCTGATTGGCCGAAAGCTGAATTCGTGCCCCACCAGGGGGGCACTCGCTTTTGAAACACAGAGTCTGGTTAGAGGTAGTGAAGTGTAGACGTGTGTGGTCGACAGGTCTTCAGCATGGCGATATATAGTATATATATATATATATATATATATATATATATATATATATATATATATATATATATATATATATATATATATATATATTCTCATATATATATATATATATATATATATATATATATATATATATAAATATCTCTTAGGTTTTATCAGGCAGTTAGCATCTCTCGCTCCTCCTCCCTTCTCTCATTCCAGCCTCACCTCCTCCATCTCACGAGTATACAGAGAAAGAGTACGAGTTGAAGTAAATAAATGAAAATACGTGGAGAATTAAGAATAATAAAGAAAATAAACGGTAAAATAAAGCATCGATTACTTATTACAACCTGCTAACATGTACTTTCATCGTAATTCCAGGCATAATTTTCTCAGTTTCATGAGCACATCCAAGCATATGTAAAAAAAAAAATCTTCTTGTTCCTCTATTTTTCTTTTCAACTGGATGCAAAAAGTTTGGGTTACCAGCATCACTCCTGAAGCAAGTTACCCAGCCACTTACTCGTCCTTGAAATAAAAGATATATATATATATATATATATATATATATATATATATATATATATATATATATATATATATATATATATATATATATATATATATATATATATATATATATATATATATATATATATTTCTTTAAGTGACCTTGAGGTGTGCAATTGTGTTGCGCGTCACGACTTTCATTATTTTCTTGTGTTGGGTCTTGGTGGACGACCCACAATCCTTTGCGAGAATGTCTGTATAAACCTGGTTTTTAGTAACTGTAAAATTCTGGTCTTTAATATATTCAGTCCATTCGTTTTTATTAGACAGTCTTATGTGACAAGTGTACATTTTACAAGATTAAACTCCTTTGCACTATTTCATATACCTTAGTGCAGTCAGAGAGGCGGAGGTAAATAATGTTGCCTGTCCTCTGAGTCAAACACGTCTTCTTCTTTCTTCTTCTCATTTTTCCTCTTGATAAAACCATTAAAGAAGAACACTACTTCTGTCCCACATGTTCCACACTTACACGACAATGGCAATACACAACACCAAACAAGACTCATGATAAAGTAAGTCGATGTCCTATTGAAAACTAAAAGAAACAAATATTTATTAAAAAAACTAGCGGAATCGTCGCCCTCCGGGCGGCTCTTTCGCTAGGCCACGGTAGGACGCCACCTTCCGGGAGGCTCCACATTGCCTCACTGTAGTGCATTAAGGTAGACCACATTTTTGGTTTTGCCATTAGCAGCAAGTATGTACAGATTTTTGCCAGTTCCCACTCTGGAGCATCCAACATAGAACTGTCCATGAGAGAAGCAAGGAAACACCAGGTTTAGGCCAACCATCTTTAGGGACTGTCCCTGGCTTTTGTAGATGGTCATGGCAAAGCTCACTTTAACCGGGAACTGAAGTCGCTTGAACTCAAATGGCAGGTCAGTGGTGATGAGAGGTATCCTTGGTATAAAAACGTCCTCTCCTTTAGCTTTTCCTGTCAGTATTGTAGCTTCCAGTACATGTGGCATCATGTTCTTCACCACCAGTCTTGTGCCATTGCAGAGGATTGGTGGTTCAAGATTTCTTAAGAGCATTATAGGAGTTCCAATCTTGAGAGTGAGGTGGTGAGGAGGCATTTCAGCGGGTTGCAAAGAATTAAGGAATTCTGCAGGGTACTGAACTGCTTGGTCCTGGTCGATTACTATATCAACCGATTTGAATGAGGTCTCACTGCCTGGAAGCTGTCTGGGTAGAGCCATGTTGATTTCAGCCACTGTTTCATTCTTTGGTGACCAGAATTGCGCGTACATGCAGCCTCTTGAGAACCTTGTAGTGGTGGATAATGTTTGAGTAGACCATGTTAGTGAGCTCAGTTGAGGACTTTACAACATTTCCACATCCTTGAGGAATGATTATTTGACCTTCTGAATCAACAGGGAAAGTTCCATTCCCAATCTGTAGTAGAAGGTTTGCAAACTGTCCAGCATCCTGATCTCCTTGTAGATGTACTCTCATGTTTGTGGATAGGTTGAGTGTCTGAACACTTCTCCAAAGGTCTGATGCCTTGAGGCACGCATTCAGTTCATCAGCTGGAGTGCTTCGAGGAATTAGGGGTAGGGTCTGGTGAAAGTCTCCAGCAATGACCATTATAATGCCACCCATGAGATGGTCATTTTCTCGTACGTCTTGCAAGGTCCTGTCCAATGCTTCAAACGCTAACTTGTGAGACATAGTGCATTCATCCCAGACTATGAGGCTGCATTTTTCTAGGAGTTTTCCCTTTGCCGATACTTTTTTGATGTTGCACACTGGATTCTCATTGTGAGCGAGGTTGAGAGGCAGTTTAAAAGTTGAGTGTGCAGTACGTCCTCCTTCTAGTAGTGTTGCAGCAATGCCTGAGAATGCCACAGCAAGAGCAATTTTCCCCTGATAACGTACTTTGTCCAACAGAAGGTTGATCAAGAATGTTTTTCCTGTCCCGCCAGGTGCATCGAGAAAGATCATACCTCCCTGCTCCGCTTGTATCGCTTGCAAGATCAGTTCATAAGCATTTGCTTGATCAGGCACCAAGTGAGGCTCATTTTCTTAAAGAAATTTCACCAGAACTTCAACTGAGTAGTCTGTCTCTCTGAGCAACTCCCTGTTTGCAACTACTGGTTCTTCTCGGTTTGGGGAAGGCAATCCAAAATCAGTCAGGTTTTATCCGCTTAACTACATCACTTTGTCTTCCAGCATGATCAGAGCCCTGTTGAACCTGTCATCCATGAACTCAATCTCTTGACCAGGATGTTCTCTTCTTGCTTGATGAAGCAGATCCTCTGAAAGACTTTCTGGTGGTTTTTCCAGAGCTGGCATGGGTTAGAAAGTTCACATGTAGCAATCATGATGGCAAAGACGAAGAGTGCGGGGAGATATGATAGAAGTATTTAAGTGGGTGAAAGGAATCAATAAAGGGGATATAGATAAAGTTCTTATAATATCCGAGCAGGATAGGACTCGGAGCAACGGATTCAAGTTGGATAAGTTTAGGTTTAGGAGGGAGATAGGAAGAAACTGGTTCACAAATAGGGTGGTGGACGAGTGGAACAAGCTTAGCAACTTTGTAGTAAGTGCGGGAACTCTGGAAAGTTTCAAAAGGAGGCTAGATAGATTCATGGATGATAGAGAGTGGTAGTAACTCTCGACAGGAGCTGCCATGCACAGGCCAACCGGCCTATGCAGACTCCTTATTTTCTTGTGTTCTTATGTAAACAGGTTCCTCATTCTCATTGGCGATTGAGTAGCTGCCGCCTCTTCTAATGTGTCATTCCAGTGACCATCATCTTCCAGTAGGCCAAGGAGATTGCACGCTTCCTGATAGGTTCTGCTGACTTGTCCATTCACTGTCTTGAGTGCTGCATGTGATGTTGGGCCACGGATGTGGTGCAAAAGTAGTCTCAAACAATAGCATTCAAAGTTGTTGGTGTGAACCGTGTAGACACGTCCCAAAGCATTGCCTGACTTTATCCCTGGATATCCTTCAACATCGGATCCTTGAGCTCTTCTCTGGAACTTTTTCATTGAGGCCTGCCATATGTAGAACTTGGGTACGTCAACATACAGGAGTATTTGAGCAAACTCATCTTCCTGTGAAAGCTTGAAAAATGCAGTGAGGGTCGTATCAGCAGGATTTGCCATTTGATTTTGGAGGGACTCTTCTGTGAAGTATACTCTTTGTCCATTTTCCAGGTGAACAGCCAGATAAACTACTGTTGGACATCATTCGTGTATGGGAAAATTAAAAATTCTCCATAGGGCTTCATTGCTGCATATATAACGGCCTTGCTGAAACTGTGTCACCTCATCATGATTTCCGTCCTTTTCCAATGCAAATATCGCTTGGTCAGAGCCTTTGTTGACGTATTTGCAGACATACTTGATGGACTTGACTGAATTGCAGAACTCCACATTGATGTGCGCATTGAATGCTTTACTCGAAAGAGGATTGTAGGGGACCACCCATTTGTTGTCTACATGTACTGTTATTTCACTGTCTGTTCCAGGTCGCAACACTGCTGTAAAACCTCCATCGCCTGGCGCTCTTCTCCTGTACTGAGGATAGCCATCTTCTCCACTCTGAGTATCCTTTATCAGGTCTTTTTGGAAGTTTTTGGTGCAACGTCCATCTTTCATGCATGGAGAGTGTCTGTTGAATGGTCCACATGGCCCATGAATCATTTGCTTCTTGATAATCTCATAGAGAACTGGATCTTCTTCTGGATCAGGAAACTCTGTTCGTATCCAGTTGTCAATCATGTTCGGTCGAAGTTTCTCTTTCAGCCAGATCAAGACATGGGCATGTGGCAGACCTCGTTTCTGCCAATCAATGGAATACATGTAGCACCGTGTAGGGCCAAAGATCAATAGTTCATTAACGGTGTATGTAAGTTCCACCATGTTTTTCACTACAACGGTACAGCAAAGTATATTTTTTTAGCATTAAACTGTTATTATTTTATTGTCTAATCCTCACTATATATAACATCATCCATCATCACTACATATAACACCATCCATCATTACTACATATAACATCATCCATCATCACTACATATAACATCATCCATCATCACTACATATAACACCATCCATCATCACTACATATAACATCATCCATCATCACTACATATAACATCATCATCCATCATCACTACATATAACACCATCCATCATCACTACAGATCGATAAAAGGTTTTGAGATTCTCGTGCGACACACACAAACACACACACACACACACACACACACACACACACACACACACACACACACACACACACACACACACACGCACAAACACACACACACAGTATTTATATTTTATATATATATATATATATGTATATATATATATATATATATATATATATATATATATATATATATATATATATATATATAGAGAGAGAGAGAGAGAGAAAGAGAGAGAGATACCTGTAGAGTGGTTTTACATTAATATCATTATATTTGATAAATGTAGTACTAAAAGATCCCATTTATGATAGCTGTATTAAAAAATGATGATTATCCATTCACTTACCATTAAGTACAATTTTACTGTGTAGTAAGCGTAATTGTCATATGAAACCCAACCTAACCTGATTATTAGAACTAAATCTTATCCCAATTGACCAGTCACTGACTCCACAGTCAAGGTGTCATTTACGCCACGTAAACGACAAATATAACGGTCGGGGTTGATAAGCTTGTTTTTATTTTGGTGAGACTTACTAATTGTTTAGACAAAAAATTGTCTTAGTATTACTACAGTATATCAGTCTTGATGTTGTCAGTGCCATATATGGTAAAGATCGAACTAGGCGCAGTCTCCTGTGTGTTGTGCTCCTCATTATGATGTTCACATACTCTACCTCCAGAAAAAAAGAACTGAAGGTTATTGTAATAGATCTCGTGTACACGTGTTAGTGCAGATTGGATATGAAGTGGAACTCATTGAACTTGAGCATCTTGTCACTGTTGTGTGTTGCTCTGAGAACTTGATTGCTAAGCCTATATGAACGCACAGATTTTTTTTATTTCGAAATAAAAAATAACATTTCCAAAGCTTGTCTTTTTTCTTTCTTTTGTTTTAAGATAAAATTTTGAATCCGACATGTACATTATGAAAGCTGTTGTGTGGTGTATTAATGTATAATTTTAAATCTAGATTACGGATTTTTGCGTTTCTGTCTTTTGCCACAGCTCGACGAGGGATGCGGCTACTTAATGAATACAATAATCGCCTCCTGTCCTAAGGGACCTTAGTTCGTCCCCAGGGCATTCTCAGTTCACCCAACTGTAAATAGGAATAATTCTGCAGTTGGGAAACTGTAAACGGTTGTGATCAATGCCTGCCACAATGCTTCCTGAAAGAATGAAGGTTTAGTATAGTGTCTATATCCACACTGCTATGGAAGCCACATTCACTTTCAGTGTTCGTGAAGATATCCTCAAGACAAATATATCAGCTGCACGAGAATAACAACGAGTTTTTAAAGTTCTATGTTATGAAATTGTCTTCCTTTCCCGATCTCTTCACAAAAAAGAATGCATAGCGCCTTCTGTGTGTCTGTGTCTGTGTGTCAGACTTCGTTCAGTTATGCGCCTAGCTGTTAATGAAGCAATTATAGTATTTTGCACTGAAATATCATTATTATTTACATAAGCATGAACTTTTACCCCTAACAGATTAGGAATTCTGTAACCTGTACAGTGTCGGATTTAGACCTGTGGAGGCCCATGGGCAGCCTCTTTGTGGAGGCCCCCCTTATTATAACTACCCAATAGGGTGGGGTGGCGAGTGAAGCCAGCCTAAAAATCTGGGAGTTCCGGGGGGCGCTGTAAGCCCCCGGGGAAAATTGTGAAATTTGAGCACTTCTTTGGAGAATTTTGAAGCCATATGCAGTTATATTGAGGAAATGAGAACATAAAGAAATGTTTAATTAACTGTATATTTATTGATAGTGTACAAATTCCCAACACACACACACACACAAAAGTGAGACATGACTGGAGTCATTCATATGGTTTCAAGTCGACCAGCCCTGATATAGCTACTACCGCACATGTGGAGGCCCCCAGATTGTGGAGGCCCCTGGGCAGCTGCCCACTTTGCCCACTCTTGAATCCGGCCCTGAACCTGTATAATTATCGTCAATATATTGACTTTTCGGTACAAGTTACGAACTGTCTCCCATGAAGTAATGCTTCTCGTAGTCCCTCAAACACTAATACTTCACTTGTCGTCCCTCATGCAATAATATATATATATATATATATATATATATATATATATATATATATATATATATATATATATATATATATATATATATATATATATATATATATATATATATATATTTTTTTTTTTTTTTTTTTTTTTTACAATTAGCCCACCCGGTCACAGGTCAAACGACCCATAACGGGGCCTGGAGGGCGAAAAAATATTAACAGAAAGAAATTTAAAATAGAAAGAAAATTATGTGTTAATCTACAGTACACCACGAAGATGTCGGAAAACCAGCTTTTTAAAGTGAGACATTGTATATGTATGGAATCACGCAGGGGCATTCCTAGAGTATTTGGCACCAGGGCGGACCTATCCACTGGCACCCCCTTCCTTCCAGAGATGAATAAATATACAGTAAAAGTAAAATACACAATGTCCCTAGAGTACTGGGCACCCAGGGCAGGGTATTCCTTTGCCCCTTTACTCTTCCTCTACTGAGACGAATGATAAAAAAAATAATAATACTTTTAAGGAATTTTGGATTATACATAGTAAATATTATAAATGTTTTAGTTTCCTTCAATTAATATGGAAAATTATTATTTTTTTTACTAGAGTATAATGTAGCCCACATCAAGTGTAACATTCGTAAATAAATAGCTGGTTTGTAAATGTGGATAATATTTAGGAAATCTACAGTATATATAAACAAATGTATTTCCTAATTTCAACAAAATTTACACGATACAACAAATTACTCAGGATATCCTTTGTGAACTCATTTGTAGTTTTTCCAGCAATAGGAAAGAAACCCAAAAAAGATTCCCTTACTTCAACAGAATCACCTTCAATATGAACATATCTAATCACTTCGGACATCTGATCTGTATGAGAAATATCAGGTGTACTGTCAAAAAGAATTCCAAAATACTTGGCCTTCTTGGTGTCAGCCAAAATTTTTTCCTTAACATTATTTCCTAGAAGACAGAAGAATTAATTCTGAATATTTGGCGACAAATAAGAGCTCACTCTCCTTCCAGATGTCGGAGATGGAATAGCATGCTTAACCTCCAAAAGATGTTCTTTCAAAACAGGATCATAGTTTGATAGTAACTCCACCAGTTCCAGGAAATTGCCTTTGTTTATTGGCAACATATCCTCCCTATGACCACGAAAAAGAAGGTTCTGTCGAGCTAGAAACATAGTCACATCCAAAAGATGATAAAGTATGTCCCTCCATTTCTTCCTCGCTCTGTCCATTGCAGCTTGATTACCATGATCAACAGTTCTTTTGAGCTTTAGTCCTGCCTCATGGCACCCACCTCTGGCTGTCACCCGGGTCGGACCGCCCCCCCCCCCCTTAGAACGCCACTGGAAACACGAAAGAAGGCAGAGCATTCCACAGTTTGGCTGTGTGAGGAAAGAAAGAGGGTTATTCTCGTGTGACCGACATCCACAGAGAAACGATGGGCACCGGGGGCAAGACGTGCGTTAGTTATTGTCCTTCATGCAGTAATACTTATTGTCCATCTAGCAGTAATACCTATTGTCTCTAATGCAGTTATACTTATTGTCCCTCATGCACTAATACTTCTCTCATTGTTCCTTGAGCAGTAATACTTATTATAATTCATCAAATAATACTTATTGTCTCTCATGCAGTTATAATTCACTTATTGTATTTTGTGCAGCAATACTTCACTTATTGTCCCTCATGCAGTAATATTTAATGTCCCTCATGCTGTAATATTTATCTTATTGTCCCTCATGCAGTAATACTTATTGTCCCTCATGCAGTAATACTTATTGTCCCTCATGCAGTAATATTTATTGTCCCTCATGCTGTAATACTTATCTTACTGTCCCTCATGCAGTAATACTTATCGTCCCTCATGTACTTATATTTCAGTTATTGTCCCTCATGCAGTACTACCTGTACTTATTGTCCCTCATGCAGCAATATTTCAATTATTGTCCCTCATGCAGTAATACTTATTGTCCCTCATGAAGCAATACTTATTGTCCCTCATGCAGTAATACTTATTGTCCCTCATGCAGTAATACTTATTGTCCCTCATGAAGTAATACTTAATGTCCCTCATGCAGTAATACTTATTTTCCCTCATGCAGTAATATTTATTGTCAATCATGCACTTATACTTCAGTTACTGTCCCTCATGAAGTAATATTTATTGTCCCTCAAGCAGTAATATTTATTGTCCCACATGCAGTAATACTTATTGTCCCTCATGAAGTAATACTTATTGTCCCTCATGCAGTAATATTTATTGCCCCTCATGCACCTATACTTCAGTTATTGTCCCTCATGCAGCAAAATTTATTGTCCCTCATGCATTTATACTTCAGTTATTATCCCTCATGCAGTAAAACTTATTATGCCTCATGAAGAAATACTTAATGTCCCTCATGCAGTAATACTTATTTTCCCTCATGCAGTAATATTTATTGTCAATCATGCACTTATACTTCAGTTACTGTGCTTCATGAAGTAATACTTATTGTCCTTCATGCAGTAATACTTATTGTCCCTCATGTACTTATACTTCAGTTATCGTCCCTCATGCAGTAATACTTATTGTCCGTTATGCAGTAATATTTATTGTCCCTCATGCAGTAATATTAATTGTCCCTCATGTACTTATACTTGTTATTATCCCCCCATGCATTAATGCTTATTGTCCCTTATGCAGTAATACTTATGTTATTGTCCTTCATGCAGTTATCCTTATTGTCACTCATGCAGTTATGCTTCACTTATAGTCCCTCATGCAGTAATACTTGTTGTCCCTCATGCAGTAATACTTATTGTCCCTCATGCAGTAATACTTATTGTCCGTTATGCAGTAATATTTATTGTCCCTCATGCAGTAATATTAATTGTCCCTCATGTACTTATACTTGTTATTATCCCCCCATGCATTAATGCTTATTGTCCCTTATGCAGTAATACTTATGTTATTGTCCTTCATGCAGTTATCCTTATTGTCACTCATGCAGTTATGCTTCACTTATAGTCCCTCATGCAGTAATACTTGTTGTCCCTCATGCAGTAATACTTATTGTCTCTCATGCAGTAATACTTATTGTCCTTCATGTACAGTAATAATATGTATCGTCCCTCGTGCACTAATACTTATTGTCCTTCATGCAGTAATACTTATTGTCTCTCACGCAGTAACACTTATGGTCCCTCATGCATTAATACTTAAGGTACCTCAAGAGTAATACTTAATGTCCCTTATGCAATAATACTTATTTTCCCCTCATGCAGTGATACTTCATTTATTGTCGCTCATGCAGTAATACTTATTCTCCCTCATGCAGTAATACATATCATATTGTCCGTCATGCAGTAATACTTATTGTCCTTCATGCAGTAATACTTATTGTCCCTCATGCAGTAATACTTATTGTCCTTCATGCAGTAATACTTATTGTCCCTCATGCAATAATACTTATTGTCCATCATGAAGTAATACTTATTGTCCCTCATGCAGTAATATTTATTGTCCCTCATGCAGTAATACTTATTGTCCCTCATGCAGTAATATTTATTGTCCCTCATGAAGTAATACCTATTGTCCCTCATGCAGTAATACTTATTGTCCCTCATGCAGAATACTTATAGTCCCCGATGCAATAATACTTATTGCCCCTCATTCAGTAATATTTCACATATTGTCCCCCATGCAGTAATAATTTTTGTCCCCCATGCAGAATACTTATTATCCCCCATGCAGTAATACTTATTGTCCCTCATGCAGAATACTTATTGTCCCCCATGCAGTAATACTTATTGACCTTCATCCAGTAATATTTCACATATTGTCCCCTATGCAGTAATACTTTTTTCCCCCATGCAGAATACTTATTATCCCCCATGCAGTAATACTCATTGTCCCCCATGCAATAATACTTATTGCCCCTCAATCAGTAATATTTCACATATTGTCCCCCATGCAGCAATACTTATTGTCCCTCATGCAGAATACTTATTGTCCCCCATAAAGTAATACTTATTGTCTCTCATGCAGTAATACTTATTGTCCTTCATGTACAGTAATAATATGTATCGTCCCTCGTGCACTAATACTTATTGTCCTTCATGCAGTAATACTTATTGTCTCTCACGCAGTAACACTTATGGTCCCTCATGCATTAATACTTAAGGTACCTCAAGAGTAATACTTAATGTCCCTTATGCAATAATACTTATTTTCCCCTCATGCAGTGATACTTCATTTATTGTCGCTCATGCAGTAATACTTATTCTCCCTCATGCAGTAATACATATCATATTGTCCGTCATGCAGTAATACTTATTGTCCTTCATGCAGTAATACTTATTGTCCCTCATGCAGTAATACTTATTGTCCTTCATGCAGTAATACTTATTGTCCCTCATGCAGTAATATTTATTGTCCCTCATGAAGTAATACCTATTGTCCCTCATGCAGTAATACTTATTGTCCCTCATGCAGAATACTTATAGTCCCCGATGCAATAATACTTATTGCCCCTCATTCAGTAATATTTCACATATTGTCCCCCATGCAGTAATAATTTTTGTCCCCCATGCAGAATACTTATTATCCCCCATGCAGTAATACTTATTGTCCCTCATGCAGAATACTTATTGTCCCCCATGCAGTAATACTTATTGACCTTCATCCAGTAATATTTCACATATTGTCCCCTATGCAGTAATACTTTTTTCCCCCATGCAGAATACTTATTATCCCCCATGCAGTAATACTCATTGTCCCCCATGCAATAATACTTATTGCCCCTCAATCAGTAATATTTCACGTATTGTCCCCCATGAAGTATTACTTATTGTTCCACATGCAGTTAAATTTCACTTATTGTCCGCTAATGCAGTAATACTTATTGTCCCTCATGCAGTCATATTTTACTTTTTGTCCTTCATGTAGTAATAATTATTGTCCCTCATAGAATAATACTCATTGCCCTTCATGCACTAATACTTATTGCCCTTCATGCAGTAATATTTATTGTCCCTCATGCAGTAATATTTATTCTCATTCATGAAGTAATACTTTTTGTCCCTCATGCAGTAATACTTATTGTACCTCATGCAGTAATACTTATTGTCCCTTACGAAGTAATACTTAATGTCCCTCATGCAGTATTACTTATTTTCCCTCATGCAGTAATATTTATGTCCCTCATGCACATATACTTCAGTTACTGTCCCTCATGAAGTAATACTTATTGTCCCTCATGCAGTAATACTTATTGTCCCTCATGCACATATGCTTCAGTTACTGTCCCTCATGAAGTAATACTTATTGTCCTTCATGCAGTAATACTTATTGTCCCTCATGAAGTAATACTTATTGTCCCTCATGCAGTAATACTTATTGGCCCTCATGAAGTAATACTTATTGTCCCTCATGCAGTTATAGTTATTGTCCCTCATGAAGTAATACTTATTGTCCCTCATGCAGTAATACTTATAGTCCCTCATGCAGTAATACTTATTGTCCCTCATGAAGTAATACTTAATGTCCCTCATGCAGTAATACTTATTTTCCCTCATGCAGTAATATTTATTGTCAATCATGCACTTATACTTCAGTTACTGTCCCTCATGAAATAATATTTATTGTCCCTCATGCAGTAATATTTATTGTCCCACATGCAGTAATACTTATTGTCCCTCATGAAGTAATACTTAATGTCCCTCATGCAGTAATACTTATTGTCCCTCATGCAGTAATATTTATTGTCCCTCATGCACCTATACTTCAGTTATTGTCCCTCATGCAGTAAAATTTATTGTCCCTCGTGCAGCAATACTTCACTTATTGTCCCTCATGCAGTAATATTTATTTTCCCTCATGAAGTAATATTTATTGTCCCACATGCACTTATACTTCAGTTATTGTCCCTCATGCAGCAAAACTTATTGTCCCTCATGAAGTAATACTTAATGTCCCTCATGCAGTAATACTTATTTTCCCTCATGCAGTAATATTTATTGTCAATCATGCACTTATACTTCAGTTACAGTCCCTCATGAAGTAATACTTATTGTCCCTCATGCAGTAATACTCATTGTTCCTCATGCAGTAATACTCATTGTCCCCCATGCAGTAATACTTATTGTCCCTCATGCAGTAATACTTATTGTCCCTCACGCAGTAATATTCATTGTTCCTCATGCAGTAATACTCATTGTCCCCCATGCAGTAATACTTATTGCCCCCCATGCAGAATACTTATTATCCCCCATGCAGTAATACTTATTGTCCCTCATGCTGAATACTTATTGTCCCCCATGCAGTTTTACTTATTGTCCCTCATACAGAATACTTATAGTCCCCCATGCAGTAATACGTATTGTCCCTCATTCAGTAATATTTCACATATTGTCCCCCATGCAGTAATACTTTTTGTCCCCCATGCAGAATACTTATTATCCCCCATGCAGTAATACTCATTGTCCCTCATGCAGAATACTTATTGTCCCCCATACAGTAATACTTATTGTCCCACATGCAGTTATATTTCACTTATTGTCTGCCAATACAGTAATACTTATTGTCCCTCATGCAGTAATATTTTACTTATTGTCCTTCATTAAGTAATACTTATGGTCCTTCATACAATAATAATCATTGCCCCTCATGTACTAATACTTACTGCCCCTCACGCAGTAATATTATCTCATTGTCCCTCATGCATTAATACTTATTATCCATGATGCAGTACTTTACTTTTTATCCCTCTTGCAGTAATTCTTCTCTTATTATCCCTCAAAAAGAAGTAGTTATTGTCCCCCATGCAGTAATACTTTACTTATTATCTCTCATGCAGTAATGCTTCTCTTATTGTCGCTCATGCAGTAATGTTTCACTCATTGTCGCTCATGCAATAATAATTATTGTCCCTCATGCAGTAATAATACTTATTATCCCTCATGCAGTAATACTTATCTTATTGTCCCTCATGCAGAATACTTATTGTCCCCCATGCAGTAATACTTATTGTCCCACATGCAGTAAATTTCACTTATTGTCCCACATGCAGTAAATTTCACTTATTGTCCCCCTTGCAGTAATACTTATTCTCCAACATGCAGTAATATTTCACTTATTGTCCGCCAATGCAGTAATACTTATTGTCTCACATGCACTAATATTTCACTTATTGTCCCCCATGCAGTAATACTTATTGTCCCACATGCAGTAAATTTCACTTATTGTCCCCCTTGCAGTAATACTTATTCTCCAACATGCAATAATATTTCACTTATTGTCCTTCATGGAGTAATACTTATTGTCCCTCATAGAATAATACTCATTGCCCTTCATGCACTAATACTTATTGCCCTTCATGCAGTAATACTTATTGTCCCTCATGCAGTAATGCTTCTCTTATTGTATCTCATGCAGTAATGCTTCTGTTATTGTCTTTCATGCAGTAATATTTCACTTATTATCCCTCATGCAGTAATACTTATTGTCCCTCATGCAGTAATGCTTTACTTATTATCTCTCATGCAGTAATGCTTCTCATATTTTCTCCCATGCAGTAATATTTCACTTACCCCGGTATTGTCCATTATGCAATAATAATTATTGTCCCTCATACAGTAATAATACTTATTGTCTCTCATACAGTAATACTTATTGTCTCTCATGCAGTAATAATACTTATTATCCCTCATGCAGTAATGCTTCTCTTATTGTCTCTCATGCAGTAATGTTTCTCTTATTGTCTCTCATGCACTAATACTTATTGCCCCCATGCAGTAATACTTATATTATTGGCTCTCATGCAGTACTACTTCACATATTGTTCCGCATAAAACTATTGTCCCTCTGGCAGTAATACTTATCTTATTGTCCCTCATGTAATAATACTTATTGTCCCTCATGCAGTAATACTTATCTTATTATCCCTCATGTAGTAATGCTTATCTAATTGTCCATCATGCAGCAATACTTCATTTATTTTACTTCATGCAGCAATACTTCACTTATTGTACTTCATGCAGCAATACTTCACTTATTGTACTTGATGGAGCAATACTTCATTTATTTTACTTCATGCAGCAATACTTCACTTATTGCACTTCATGCAGTAATACTTCACTTATTGTACATCATGCAGTAATACTTCACTTATTGTCCCTTATGCAGTAATACAGTACTTCTCTTATTGTCCCGCATACACTTATACCTCTCTTATCATCCCTCATGCAGTAATACATCACTTATTCTTCCTTATGCAGTAAAATTTATTGTCCCACATACAGTACAGTAATACTTCTCTTAACGTCCTTCATGCAGTAATACTTTTTCTTTTTCTTTTTTTTTTACGGGAATAGCCCACCCGGGCACAAGTCATCGACCCACAATGGGGCCTAGGGGGCGAAAAAATAAGAGTAAAAAGAAATTAAAATGGAAAGGAAAAGATATTTTAATCCACACCTCGAAGATGCCCCGGAAACCAGCTTTTTGAAGTGAGACTGATTGCATGAGTATGGAAACACAGATGTACTATAAGGGGTTATTCTAGTGTGGCCGTTAAAGTACTGTACCTGTAAATGAGAGAATGCGAAGCAACATTGCGGTGAAGAGAAATGGTATAAAGATTATCAAAAATTGTGACAAAGTCCCAGGTTGCTGATCTGACTCTGCCACATTTACACACAATTGCAGGATCTCAATTGTTTCTCTTCTTACTTTGACAACACAAAATATATAAATAATTTCTCACTATTGATATTTTTTAATTTTTGTATTTATTTCTGGCTCTTTATTTCTACTATTATTATTATTATTATTATTACTATTATTACCGTATTATTATTATTATTATTATCAATACTATAATTTATATGGTTTTATTAATTGTATTGCTATTATTATTATTTTATTATTACTATAATTATTTTTTTTTCCACCAGGCCTTGAAGTGGGCCATAAAATTGTCTGTGCCCCGGTGGGCTAATGCCCGAAAAAAAATAAACAATAAAATAATTAAATAAAAAGATAAAGGAGGAGAGTTAATAAGACGAAATACCTTTGATTTCATCCTATCTAACAGTTGGACAGATAAAGAGCCACCCCATATATGAGATCAGTACTCCAAATTAGGACGAATGAACCCCTTATAATTGAAGCAACTGCTCAGGAGTGAAGTAGCTATGGCATCTGTACAGCATTCCCAGTTTTCGGGAGGCAGATTGAGCAGTGTTGTGGATGTGTGGCTTCCATGGCATATTAGAGGAAATGGTGAGGCCTAGCATATCTATTTTAGAATTTGGCAGAATGATTGCGTTCTGAAATGTGATTGGTGGGAGATCATCTAATTTGAAAAGTGTAATTGGTAAATACTGAATTTTATTACTACGTAGTGAATTTCACCAAGTTTCTACCTCCCCATTTGGAGATGCTGCACAGATCCGTAATGATAGATGTAATGATATCAGCTCCAGAAACAGATCTAGTTGAGAATTAGGGGGAAGGGGAAAATGTGAGGAAGAGTGAAGAGTAGAATCATCAGCGTAAGTATTGATAGAATTAGTCGTAGTGTGAAGTAAATCATTAATAAAAAGAAGGAAGAGAGTAGGTGAAAGAACAGAACCCTGTGGGACACCACTACTGGTAGAGAAAGAGCGAGAGATCGATCCCTCGACAACAACTGCCATGGATCCCATGGATCGGTTCTCAAGGAAGCTGCAAATTAGAGAACAAAGTGGGGGAAAGAAACCATAAGAGGGAAGTTTAGAAAGCAAAGACTTTTGTCATACCCTGTCAAATGCTTTGGAGATGTCGAGAGCCACGATGAAAGTTTCCCCATAAACCCTAAGAGAGGATGACTGGAGATAGGTGCAGTAGGAGAGCAGATCACCATTAGATCTCGCCTGGCGAAAGCCATACTGGTGATTCGACAAAAGAGAATGGCGTTCAAGGTGACGGAGAAAATGAAAATTTAAGATAGTTTCGAAAATTTTAGAGAGGGATGAAGTTAGGGCAATGGGGCGATAGTTTGGGGAATTAGAACGGTCACCCTTCTTCAGGATGGGCTGAACCGAGGCATGCTTCCAAGAAGAAGGAAAAGTTTGGGTTTTTAGGCAAAGGCGAAAGGGGCGGGCAAGCACAGGGGCCAGAACTTCAGCACACTCCCTCAGAACACGAGGGGGTATTCCGTCCGGTCCATACGCCTTACTCACATCCAACCTGGATAACACACCAGCAACCCTACGAGTGGAGATTATAGGAAAGTGCATAGGAGGAGCAGGAGTAGGAGGGATAGAGTTGGAATCGTCTAGGGTGGAGTTAGAGGAGAATAAGGTGCCAAAGAGATTGGCTTTATCAGGGAGAGGGTTGGCTTTAGAGTTATCAGGTCGGAAGGGAGGAGGAAAAGAGGGAGTGCAGAAGTTATTACAGATGTTTTTGGTTAAGGACCAGACGGATTTACTAGAAGAAGAGCTAGTCAGGACAGCGGCCCCTCCTGCAATAATACTTGTCTTGTCCCCCATACAGTAAAACTCATTGTCTCTCCTCCAGTAATACTTCTCTTATTGTTCCCCATACAATGAAACTTATTGTCTCTCCTGCAATAATACTTCTCTTATTGTCTCCCATACAGTGATACTTATTATCCCTAATGAGTCATACTTTTCTTATTGTCCCGCTTGCAGTAATACTTTTTTATTGTCCTTCGTGAAGTAATACTTCTCTTATTGCCTCACATGCAGTAATATTTCTCTTATTGTCCCTCGAGCATAAATACTTCTCTTATTGTCCCTCATGCAGTAATACTACTCTTATTGTCCCACCTGCAGTAATCCTTATCTTATTGTCCCTCATGCAGTAATACTTCTCTTATTGTCCCTCAAGCAATAATACTTCTCTTATTGTTCCACATGCAGTTATCCTTCTCTTATTGTCCCTCATGCAGTAATACTTCTCTTATTGTCCCTCAAGCAATAATACTTCTCCTATTGTCCCTCATGCGGTAATCCTCTTATTGTCCCTAAAGCATTAATACTTCTCTTATTGTCCCTCAAGCATTAATACTTCTCCTATTGTCCCTCAAGCATTAATACTTCTCCTATTGTCCCTCAAGCGTTAATACTTCTCTTATTGTCCCTCAAGCATTAATACTTCTCCTATTGCCCCTCATGCAGTAATCCTCTTATTGCCCCACATGCAGTAATACTTCTCTTATTGTCCACCATGCAAAAATACTTTTCTTATTGTCTCTCATGCAGCAATACTTCTCCTATTGTCCCTCATGCAGAAATACTTCTCATATTGTCCCTCATGCAGAAATCTTCTCTAATTCTGCTTGCCGAGAAAGATATTCTATTATACGGGATCAAAATATTTCGTTTCTAACTTGACTTCGCTTAAGCCTTATTTAAAATGTGTTTACTAGTGAAACAAATTGATCGAGCGGTAAAAATCGAAAGTTTCGAATTTTTACCCCGCTGCGGCAGCTGTATGGGCTGGGCGGACGGGTATATGTAGCCAATTATGAAGCAGGGAGAGTCACAGGGGTTGGCAACACCTGTATGAGGTAATTATCTTTCATTGGCAAGTAATAAAACTGGTGAAAATTACTTCCTGATACAGCTGATGGTGAAGCTGACCCACGAGTCAGTTCTATGTTGTGTGTGTGTGTGTGTGTGAGATAATAATAATAATAATAATAATGATAATAATAATAATAATAATAATAATAATAATAATAATAATAATAATAATAATAATAATAATAATAATAATAATAATAATAATAATAATAATAATAATAATAATAATGAATAACGGTTTATTAAAAGAGCATGGCAGCCTGAAGGCTGAAAACAGTTACATAATCGGGGTAACCTGAATTACAAATAATATACAAGTAACATGTGTGATACAAATATGATATATAATAATTAGGTGGGGAGAAGGTGTGTGTGTGTGTGTGTGTGTGTGTAATTTCTCTCCAGGTGTGGGTGAGTACGTTGGGTCAATCGGACCGTCAGAGTGGTTCAGCGGTGTATTGTGATATTGTAACCTAGTGATATATTGTTACCTGGTGATACATTTTACATAATGATACATTGTTACTTGTTGATACACTGTTACCTGCCGATACAATTTTACCTGCAGATACAATGTTACCTGGTGATACATTGTATTGAATTGAATTGAAACAGTTTATTTAGCCAAAAAAACACAGATACAGAATGGATAATAACATTATTATTAACATGGCTGAGCCAGTTGAGAACCTGCAGATTGTTAAGACAGTGTCGTATTTTTCTATTATTTTTTATAACATGCTTCAATGTTGTTCCATATTATTCCTGTAATGATGTGTTATATTTACTATTATATATTCTAGTCACCTTACCCTGTGCTGTTAAGGTTTTAACTGTCATTATTTGTTCAAGCCCATCTTATTTCTTCATTTAGTATTGAAACAAACATTCTTTGTTTCTCTAGCGACCATCTGCATCGTTAAACGACCCATGTTTCACCAGCGTGTTGCACTGGCTGGAGCCGACCTTATATAGAGTACCCACCAGCAGAAGGAGTTGAGCCCAGTCCTCTTGTCATTCAGTCCACGTTCTTTTGAGTGACACCTGTCACCTGTTACTTATACTTTATTTCATTTCTGTGTTATTCCTGTCGCCACCAATGTGGTATATCTATGTGAGTACCTATTCATGTCTCTTATGTGTCCATCAGTGCTTGCTTAGTTACATTTAGTAACTCAGCGTTGTTTCACGATAGTTAATTTCAGTGTTAGTTATATTATATGTTTATGCAGTGTTAACGTAATCCAGTGCTTTATTTTTATTCTATATGTTTAATCAGTTCTTTTGATGTTTCGATGTTTTGGTATCATTTGTGTCTTAAAAGTTTCGATACTGAATCAATTTGTTGTGACAGCCTACGAGGCTCTTTATTGTGTTAGTATTTAATTTAATTAAATTCTTAAAGGTTTACTTTATTTATTTTTATTCCCTTTTGATTTACTTCACTTTTTTTGTTTGGTTACGCCTAGAACCTGGATATTAAAGTAAATTAAGAGACGGCGTAACAAGATACAGTGTTACCTGTTGATACATTGTTACCTGCTGATACAATTTAACCTGCTGATGCATTGTTACCTGCTGATACATTGTTACTTGCTGACACATAGTTGCCTGCTGTTACATTGTTGCCTGCTGATGCATTACCCTCCTGTTACATTGTTACCTGCTGATACAGGGATTAGCCTACCCGGGCACAGGTCACTGACCCACAACGGGGCCTTGGGGGTGGCGAAAATGTAGTTCTACTACTATTAATAAAAATTCATAGTAAATAAAAAATTTAAAACAAAATTGAAAATAAAATAATAAAATAATAATGGTAATAATAATAGCAACACGGTAATAATAATACAGTAACAACAACAACAACAATAATAATAATAACAATAATAATAATAATAATAATAATAATAATAATAATAATAATAATAATAATAATAATAATAATAACAATAATAATAATAATAATAATAATAATAACAATAATAATAATAATAATAATAAATAATAATAATAATAATAATAATAATAAATAATAATAATAATAATAATAATAATAATAACAATCATAATAATAATAATAACAATAATAATAATAATAATAATAATATTAATAATAATAATAATAAAGATCAAAAGTGAGAAACAATATGTTGTGTTGTCAATAGTAAGAGAAACAATTGAGACCCTGCAATTGTGTGTAAATGAGGCAGAAAGTCAGATTAGCAACCTGAGATTTGGTCACAATTTTCGTGATGCCATATAGCAGCAGGGTCTACCATTAGACAATACATTATGCTTCCAATATCTTCCCAGGCGGTAGTACCTCCCTGTTTGGTAGCTGCCTACTACCTACTACATTGCTGATACATTGTTACCTGGTGATACAGCGTTACCTGCCGATACATTGTTACCTGCTGTTAAATTGTTACCTGTTGATACATCGTTACATGTATGGTGATATATTACATAGTTATACATAATAGATTTGGGTACATAAAACATGACATCACATAATACATGGTGGTTCATAATTCATGTTCATACATAATACATGGTGATAGATAATACATTCGATACATAATACTTGCTGGTACATTTTACACGGTGATACATAATACATGCTGATTAAAAATACATGGTGGTTCATAATACATGCTGCTACATAATATATGGGATACATAATACATGCTGATACATAATATATGGGATACACAGTTATATAAGAAATCTGTTGCATGGTGATACATTACCACATGTTATTAGGGTAGAGCGCTGGTGTTCCATATTATGGTAGCGTGTACATGTCTAATTTTTATTGTACAGTAGTGTACGAGTGCCCCACCATATAGTAGTATATTTATGGCAGTGATTGGGCTAAGCCGTATTATAGTAACAAGTGGGTGAACTATATTGTATGGCAGCAAGTGGGTGACCTATTTTATGACAGTAAGTGGGTGAACTATTTTATGGCAGTAAGTAAGTGGATGAACTATTTTATGACAGTAAGTGGGTGACCTATTTTATGACAGTAAGTAAGTGGGTGACCTATTTTATGGCAGTAAGTAAGTGGGTGAACTATTTTATGGCAGTAAATGGGTGAACTATTTTATGGCAGTAAGTGAGTGGGTGACCTATTTTATGACAGTAAGTGGGTGACCTATTTTATGACAGTAAGTGGGTGAACTATTTTATAGCAGTAAGTGGGTGAACTATTTTATGACTAAGTGGGTGAACTATTTTATGGCAGTAAGTGGGTGAACTATTTTATAGCAGTAAGTGGGTGACCTATTTTATAGTCTTGTGTACGTACTGTACATGTCTGATACAGTGGCGTTACTAAAATGTATTTCACACTATTTGTCGGATCTTATGAGGCTTAGGAGCCCCTGCTTATTTTACCATAATGCTATATGGGAGGGTTAGGTTAGGTTAGGTTAGGTTAGGTTAGGTTAGGTTAGGTTAGGGTATTTAAATATCTGGTGTAATAAGCAGGGATTGGTAGTTGTCACGCGATCCCATTTGTCTAATTATTTTTTAAGTAGGACATAGCCGCTATCAGCAGGTATGTTGAAATATCCATTTAAACCACACTGTTAACTTGGTTGTTAGGGTACGTTTAATCATCGGGCACTTGGGTTCAACTTCTTTTTCATTTAGTGCCACCTGGTCCTTGAGGCTCCAGGTCCCCCCCACTGCATATTATTATTATAGCAGTGTGTGTTCCTAATATTCTAGTTTTCTGTGGACAGGGCGGGGAAAGGAAGCGTGTCTGGGGGTGTTCACTACATCCTTATTCATTGGGGAGGCATTTCTTATCTTCTTGTGGTATGTCAAACTTGTATGAATTTATAAAAGGATTAGAATAATATTTACTTGCTCATATGTGTATACACAGATTCACCACGAGATGAACACACACACACATACACAGTTTTCAACACGAAAAGTTTTGGGATGAATAAAAATGATGTAAAGCGACAACCCTATTTTATCCCTTAGGAATGTCAGCAGATTGTCGTGAAAACCTGTAATTTCTGAGATGGCGAAAAATTTTATGTGAATCAGCAACACTGTGAGGTGGTCTGGGAAATCCGACGTTGATTTTTATTCAAACGATGAAAAATGCAACTTTATATGAAATATAAAATTGCTTTTAATTGTTAAAAACAAAAAAAAATTGTTCCGATATGGAGCCTTAACTTACCATCGCTGAGGCCTACGATATGTAAAGAGAGACATAAATTATGAAATTTTATTTTGCTCGACGACAGTAATGAAACACAGGGGAAGACGCCCTCCGCTCACCATGACGTGCAGTTTCGACTATTCTGAAGTGAAGAACACAATTTACAAGGGTAATAATATGTATATGGTAAACAGTTTTATAGATGCAAATAGATTCATTTCACACATTACAGCATCGCTCAATATGAACAGCCTTCCAAGCTGTAAAACTCTGCCGACACTAATCATACGAAATTTTGCCAGTATTTTAACTTGGTATGTATTGTCATGTTCCCAAAGATACTGGGCCTTTGTTGTGTCGTTAGAGATCAGAAAATTATCAATAAGCATGTTAAGTCCAGCCACTGCCTGGGAAGATTACATATTATTTGTATTAAATTACTACATGCTATGTAATGTCAGTCTTTCCATTATTTCAATCAGTATAAAAAAATATAAAATCCTGCCCATTATTTTCTGGTGGACATTTTAAAGTTACGTAAGGTGATTAGAGACAAAGGGAAGTTTGAATTGTGTCCTGGGTCACGTAAGTCAACTTGAAATCCAATATAGTAGACATTCCTGTGGTTGGTGGTTGCAGTAAAAGCATCTGATAATGCTGTTTAACTTTGAGTTATGTTGCTACCCACCTGCTCTGCTTGATGAATCTCCCATGATGAGGGAAGCCCAGAAATCAGGTCTTGCACATGCTATTCGGTCTAAATTGAATGAAGCTGGTCAAGGAACACCAACCAATGAAGTATAATATGTAATAGATGGCAAGGCCCTGCTGTGGCCTCCTGGATCACCAACCTATAGGTAAGTGTGCCTAACATATGCTGAGTGTGTTACCCGGAAGTATGGCCAAGCAATCAGAGTATTTGACGGGTATGCAACACCGTCTACGAAAGATACCACACAACAGCGGAGAGCACAGGGAAAAGTAGGAATGGTAGTCAAATTTAAAGATGAGATGAAAGTGACCCAGAAGAGAGAAAACTTTCTGTCAATAAGAAGTTCTTCAAGATGATGGGTGAATTCCTACAGCTGAATGACTGTCAAGTTGTTCATGCTGATGGTGATGCAGATCTCCTAATCAAGTACGGCCATTTTTTATAAACATTTGGGTTACTTATTAATAACCCGAAAGCGCCCTCCGAGCAGTAATCCACTTTTTAAACCAAATTTTGTCGGGTTACCATTTGGTAGTTCGACAATATTATTGGAAAATTCGGGATAAGTCCTCGGGTGTGGGTAGGCACCCGAAAGACTTATCCCAAATGTGAAAACTAGTTATATATGAATAGAAAACGTCTCTGAAATACAATATATGGAAATTAAGATGAGATAATAAAGAAAACAAATATTTAAATGTCCTAATAACCGGTTCCAACGGAAATGTATATATTTTTAAGAGACCGCCGTGTACCCTCGTTACGTTGTACCTTCAACTCCGAATATTTTTCGTCTCCCCATCGCCCTTCTCCAATTTTATCAAGCATTGCATTCCTACAATCATCCTCTTATAGCTTCAAGTATGGTAAGTAACACACTTTTGTTTGTGATAGATAGATGTAATGCAATTTCCAATTCGCCAAAATATTATATAGGGAAGATATAAGATGAGCCAAATATACTAGGTAGATTGCTGAGGTAATAGTTTACAACAAGTGTCATCTGTGATCCACGCTGATAATTACCCTGGAAAAAATTTCTCCTGCTATATTTCACTGTTTGGGTGGTTGTTGTTCCGGTTGTGTTTAGGTACTACCAATATTTGTAAGTTTAGATTAGGTTAAGTAAAATTTTTTTTTAGAAGAAATATTCGAACTCAGGGTTAGAATAAAGTGCTAACATTTATTAATGATGTTTTCAATCACTCGATTTAAATCGTGTCAGTCCTATCTTACATCACCGGAACAACAATAAACAAAGGCTAAATATACTATGGACAAATTTCTTAAGGAAATTCTCTGTAATATGCAACAAGCTTGTAAACTATTATCAAAAGTAATTTACCTAATATATAATAGTTACCGCAAAATATAGATAATGGATGCCATATGGCATCACGAAAATTGTGACCAAGTCCCAGGTTGCTGATCTGTCTTTCTGCCTCATTTACAGACAATTGCAGGGTCTCAATTGTTTCTCTTACATGACAACACAACATAAATATAGCGTTTCTCACTATTGATTTTTTTTTCATTCTTGTATTTCTTTGTATTTATTATTATTATTATCAATGTTGTTATTATCATTAATATCATTAATATTTTATTTTACTTTTTATTATAAATTTTATTTGATATGAATTATTATTATTATTACATTTTCGCCCCCCCGGGCCCTGATGTGGGTCAGTGACCCAGCCTGCGGGCTAATCCTCAAAAAAAAAAAATATATATAATATATATATATATATATATATATATATATATATATATATATATATATATATATATATATATATATATATATATATATTCTGAACACTTAGCTTTTCGCCTTTATTCACATTTGTTAAGGTACCTGCTGTTTCCATTTTCCCGTGTGATTTTATCAAGATTTATCTTATCCACGTTTTCATTGTGGATTTACATGAAATATATATATATATATATATATATATATATATATATATATATATATATATATATATATATATATATAGTGATCATATGAAGATCTTCCCAAAGTATCCAACCTAACCTAACCTAACCTAACCTAACCAATAAAAAAAATTAATTATAAAAAAAATTAATTATAAAAAAAAATTAAGTATAAAAAAAATTAATTATAAAAAAAAAATTAATTATAAAAAAAAATTAATTATAAAAAAAAAACATTAATTATAAAAAAAAAGGTCAGGTTTGGTCATTGGTCAGGTGAGATCCTCCCATCTGGGGAGGATCTTATATATATATATATATATATATATATATATATATATATATATATATATATATATATATATATATATATATATATATATATTCATGTAGATCCACAATGAAAATAGCATTTAGTTGTTTTATTCAAGACATCTTTCAGATGTCTTGAATAAAGACGAAAGCCAAGGTGCCTGTTGTTTCGTTTCCTCGTGATTTTATTTTCATATATATATATATATATATATATATATATATATATATATATATATATATATATATATATATATATATATATATATATATATATATATATATATATATATATATATATATATATATATTTTTTTTTTTTTTTTTTTTTTTTTTTTTTTTATCTTCTTCTAGGCTCATTTTCTGCTTTGATTTTGGAGCGCTGATAACCCGTTTATTTACATTTATATTGGATAAGGCGTACCAACCCTCTCGAATTGCGACGTTCGGGTTCCTAAATAGTAACCCGATGTTCGGGATTGATATTCGAGTTTGACGAATCCATTTGTCGGGTTACCAAACAGTAACCCGACATTCGGGATTGCTCTTCGGGCTTGCTGCCCCGAGTGTTTAAAAAAAAATGGCCGGTAGACGACGACACAGTAAGATGACACAGACTTATTATTGTTACTGTGTTACTATACTGATCTGGACACTCATAACATATTCATGAAGAATGAATCAACATCAAAACTACGAACGTGGAGCATCAAGATGGTGAAGCTGGTACTTGGTAAGTCAGTGGCCAAATATTTGTTTTTATCCATGTAGTCCTCGGATGCAACACCACATCACACCTGTATGTTATTAGCAAGAATGCCTCTATGAAGACATATGCAAAACTCCAAGGCTTCCATGATCATTCCGAGAATTTCAGTGCAGCAAGAAAATCAGTTGATGAGACCATAACCGCGGAAGAAAAAGGCTCTGGTGTGCTTATATGATGATAAATCTTCAGATGACTTGAATACCTTCGGGTAAAGAAGATTTTGCGAGAAGGTTGCAGTGGAAAGGTTTCAGAGTTTGCTGCCTACTTCTGCACCTGCTAAATTCTATAGTATGAAAGTATATACAGGGTATTCAAGTCCAGCAGTGGAAAGGTGTCTCTTACCATCAGGGCCGAAGACTGGGGTTGGTGTTTAATTGATGGACGTCTACTTCCGGCCATACCGCCTGTCCCAGAGTCACTGTTGTCTCTTATTAGACTGCAACTCAAGTAGAAGCTCTTGTCGGAAGAACAACCTGGAATGTTACCAGATTGGTGGCCATTGTCTTCATGTCATCAGTGATAATGAAGAAATGGATGAGGTTAATGAATGTGACAATTAATGGGGTGAGTCATTGATGTCAATAAACAATTGTTTTATCTCTTTTTTTTTACTTGATCTATATGGATGAAACATATTTCATTTATACTTACAATGTCATCACTGTTCTCGTCCGGATCACTGCAAAACTATGTTTCATAATGTTCAGTATCATATAGCTCGAGAAAATTATATCAGGAAAATGGCATTTACACACCACTATATTCTACAGTGTGTTGATTGTGAAGGAAAACTAATTTTGAAAGAGTTACATATATATTATAATGAATTAATTCGGACCGGTTACCGAAGACGCGCACGTTGAGGGGGGGGCGGCATAAAACATCAAATTTGACCAGTTTCTCGGATTTTCCCAAGCCGGAACTTGTTTCCTACGATGTGGGACATATCAGTGCCTCTATAAATACTTACATTTCCTGTGTACCAGTTTTGTCCAATATCATTGCATTTTGGGTTTAAAAATCTTGAGCTACAAACTGAGACGGGACAGGTATATCTCACTTTATGGTTTTGATATTTGTGAGGCAGTTGGACTTTTAACACACCGATGGTAGTAGGGTTACAATACTGGTACTGACTCGTATGGATATCGATCACATACTGCTTCCTTAATGAGAATTTGAATCCTACACCATTGGACTGCCAACCCAGTATAATAATCATCCCACAACCCTATTCATACCCATCCTATACTCAGATATTTATAATACTGTACTTCAATTTAAAATTAGTTCTCCTTACATCCGTTTATGAAGGGAGACAAACCTCCAGGGAGGACACGGTAAAGGAGAATGGTGTGAGGCGAGTGAATATAACGCTCTGTGTTACTTAAAGTGGTTACTAATGTGGCCCTTGTCCATTACAGTCAACAACAATTGTGTACTTATAAACAGCTTATAGGTGATTACATGTAAACTATTGCTAAATTTCGAGTAATAAGAGAACTGTTGGCCAAGAGTTATATAGTACCTAGAAGCCCCACTATAGTAAGTGACCTACAGATCCCCACTATAGTAACTGACCTACAGATCCCCACTATAGAAAGTGACCTACAGATCTGATAATGTAATTGAAATACTGTGTAACATTCAGTGCCATAATATCCTGACAACGGGGTTTAATTATTATGACCCGTTGTAAACTCTACTCTGTTATCCTTTTGCGCTACCGCTCACAGGATGAATGTGGGGTGCACAATAAAGTAGCCGCTGTAAGCGGCAAAATCAAAATCAAATCAATACAGATCTGGATGAACCTCTAGACCTAAGACATGTGGTCTAGTGGTGGTGGTGTGGTCTAGTGGTGGTGGTGGTGGTCTAATCTATAATTTTAAATTGCCACTTACAGTGGCTAGTTAATTGTGAACCCCATACTCATCCTGTGAGCGGTAGCGCAAAAGGATTACAGAGTAGAGTTTACAACGGGTCATAATAATTAATCCCCGTAGTCAGGATATTATGGCACTGAATGTTACACAGTATTTCAAATAAATTCTGTGTTTAGTTCTATACATAGAAGGTAACTTATTCGCAACTGTATGAGTACAGGAGTGTGAGGCAGACATATGTCTGCCCGCACACTTTGTTTTTTACATTGGCGTGAGAGGTATTCAAGCACATCGTGTGTTTGGTTCTATACATGGGAACTGATATAGCAACTAAGTGCTAAAAAGTGGATACAATCTTAATATGCCGGCTATCTTGTCATTAGAGATCAAGTGTTGTGCCATTTCACACACTGTGCTTGGACATTGTCCCTAAAAGGTTCTATTTTTACACAGTCGAGTGTTCGAGTGTGTGGCCATATGTCTGGCCACACACTTAACATTTAGTCTTGTTCACATCTGCTTGAAGGACATATTGCCAAAGGTACTTATAACCTAACCTTAGTTAAGCGGTTACAACACCTTATAATCTAATGATCTGGTTACTTGCTCCATATACATGCGTCAAATTCATTAATAAGTTCCTTCCTAATTACAGTTCTAAAGGTTCTTTTGACAGACCCAGGTTGTATTCAAAGGTGTCTTTGTTGGACGCGAGTTTGGCGAGAGCATCAACTCTGTCATGTTCTTTGAGGCCTATGTGAGAGGGGATCCACATCAGTTTGACCTTGACACCCCGCTAAACAAGGTACGCATATTTGTGTCCGGCTTCAGAGACAAACGCGTAACAACTTAGAGTTGAGGGTGTCAAGGGCAAATGAGGATAGAGAGTCAGTGATGATGAGACTGTCACGGACAGTGGTTTCAATAAATTCAATAGCTGTGAGTATGGCGACTAATTCAGTTTGCAGAGTGATGCCCAGTTGATAATTCTAATTCCTTTTTAATTGCATTACCATTAGGTTAAGTCACAACGATAGGACTTCCAGCCCTCCCACTGGCGGTGTTAAGAGATCCATCAGTGTAGATGGTCTGTGATATTATCATCAGTGTGTAGAGTGTGTATGTGTTCAAGAGCTCTCACTTTGGAAGTATGTTGGAGATAAATACCTCGTATAATTAATCTTTTAGGCGGATATGTCGGTATTGTGATATCGAAGGAAACTGCCCGCCAATGCTGTTGTGTCTCAACTTTGTACAGATGGTCTAGTCCAAACATCTTCATATGTGTAGCTGTAGTTTTGATCCATTTAGATTCACCAGTCCCATGGTTCATACATTCTAGCAATTTTAAGGATACCATGTTATCAGGATCACCATGCAAAAGCCTCAGGCTTATCATCAGGTTGACTTCATTATTATTCTATCTTTGACACAGGTTTATACCTAGTTCTTTCCTCATATTAAGTAGTTTAGTGCTCATGGGGCATCCTAAGATAATTCTGAGGGCATATTTGCCATTTTTTCGAGCTTGTCAATGCTTTTCTCGTCACGAAGGACCAGGGCTGGTGCGTGGTAATCTATCAGGGATCTTATATAGCCTAGGTACATTGTCTTAACAATTCTAATATTAGCACCATAATGTAGGCTGTACCCCGCTACACTTCTAAGAGGTTTCAGTCTATCAGTACATTGGCGGGTTAGCTGTTGTGTGGCAGGTAGGGTACAAGGGACGGAAACACCAAGATATTTAAAGGAAAAGACATAGTCAATAGTGTTGTTTCCTATCTTGAACTTATCGGGGCCGCGTTTGCGGTTACCAGCTTGTTTGTTGTACAACTCTGTTTTCTCAGTGGAGACAATAAGACCGAGGTTCTCACAGGCTGCATGGACATGGTTCAGGGTGGTTTGCATTTCACGGTGAGTATAAGAATGCACAGTATGTATAAAAATATCATCAGTATAGCTGTTTGTGATATTGCTGGGGTTGTCTTGTATTGAATTTAATAATGCATTCAAAAGAACATTGAACAAAGTGGGACTAGTACTCCACCTCGGAGGTGCCAAGTTGCATATCTTTAACTTCACTTTTGTAACCCTGAAACAGTGCAGCAGCACTTCTGTTGGTAAGGTAACCATTTATCCAGTGTAACAGCCTACCTCCTATATCCATTTTGGCTAGTTCGTTGCGGTTTATTGGTGGTGGTGTGGTCTGATGTGTGTGGTCTGGTGGTGGTGGTGTGTGTGTCTGTGGTGGTGGTGTGATCTGTGGTGGTGTGTGTCTGGTGGTGTGATGGTGTGGGTGATGGTGTGTCTGGTGGTGGTGGTTGGTGGGGTGGTGGTGGTGTGGTGTGTCTGATGGTGGTGGTGTGGTCTGGTGGTGGTGGTGTGGTGGTGGTGGTGTGGTCTGTGGTGGTGGTGTGATCTGGTGGTGGTGGTGTGGTCTGATGGTGGTGGTGTGATCTGGTGGTGGGTGGTGGTGTGGCTGATGGTGGTGGTGTGGTCTGATGGTGGTGGTGTGGTCTGGTGGTGGGTGTGGTTGGGTGGGTTGTGTGTGGTGGTGGTGGGTGGTGGTGGGTTGTGTGTGTTGGTGGTGGTGGTGTGGTGGGGGGTGGTGGTGTGGTCTGGTGGTGGTGGTGTGTGTGGTCTGGTGGTGGTGGTGTGGTTCTGTGGTGTGGTGTGGTCTGGTGGTGGTGGTGTGGGTGGGGTGGTGGTGGGTCAGTGGTGGTGGTGTGGTCTGGTGGTGGTGGTGTGGTCTGGTGGTGGTGGTGTGATCTGATGGTTGTGGTGTGGTCTGATGGTGGTGGTGTCGTCTGGTGGTGATGGTGTGGTCTGGTGGTGGTGGTGTTGGTGGTGGTGGTGGTGGTGGTTGATGGTGGTGGTGTGTGGTCTGGTGGTGGTGGTGGTGTGGTCTGGTGGTGGTGGTGTGATCTGGTGGTGGGGTGTGGTCTGGTGGTGGTGGCGTGGTCTTTGGTGGTGGTTTGTCTATTGGTGGTGGTGGTAGTGTGGTATGGTGGTGGCGTGGTCTATTGGTGGTGGTGTTGTCTAGTGGTGGTGGTGTGGTCTGGTGGTGGTGGTGTGGTCTGGTGGTGGTGTGGTCTGGTGGTGGTGGTGGTGGTGTGGTCTGGTGGTGGTGGCGTGGTCTACTGGTGGTGGTGTTGTCTAGTGGTGGTGGTGTGGTCTGGTGGTGGTGTGGTCTGGTGGTGGTGGTGGTGTGGTCTGGTGGTGGTGGTGTTGTGGTCTAGTGGTGGCGATGGTAGTATGGTCTAGTGGTGGTGTTGGTGGTAGTCTGATCTGGTGGTGGTGGTGGTGGTGACATAGTCTAGTGGTGATGGTGACATGGTGTCATGGTGGTGGTGTGGTCTATTGGTGGTGATGGTAGTATGGTCTAGTGGTGGTGGTGACATGGTCTAGTGGTGGTGCTGGTAGTATGGTCTAGTGGTGGTTGTGATGGTGGTGGTGATATGGTCTAGTGACAACAATGATGGTAACGTGGTTTAATGGTAGAAGGTGATGATAATGGAGTCTAATGGCAGCAATAGTGTGGCATACTATTGGCGATAGCAGTGGTGATAGTGGCGGTGGTGGTGGTGGCAGATGTTCTGGTGGCGGCGGCGACGGTGGTGATGATGGTGGTGATAGTGGCGGTGGATGATTTGATGGCGACGGTGGTGTTAGTGGCGGTGGTGATGGTGGTTTATCACTCTCTGGGTTCCAGGTAACTCTCACCGCTCTCTGCTTCCGGCTAGGCTGGAAGCGTCTCTCTCCCTCCTTCCCCCTCCCTCCCTCCCTCTTTTCGTCAGGCCTTCCTGCCCCTTTTCCCTCCTCCGTCCTCTAAGGAAGAGCCTCCCTTGAAATGTTTACATCACCAGGTTGCTTCACCAAGCGTAGAGTAAGTTGGACTGTACACCGTCCACATTTCAGGCAGTCATGAGTATACACAGTCTGCAATATACACGCAACATTTAGCCACACCGTGTAAGGCCGATTCACACTATCCATCACGTATCGGTAACATCACGGATCGGGAACGGTCCGTCAAAACTGCGAGCATTCACATCTTCCGTCACCGTTCCGTCAAGGTTCCGTCAGCGATTGGTCAGTCGGTGTGTAGCTTCGGAGTAAAAATGGCGCCATATTCATTTAACAAGAAGAAACTTGCAGTTATTGCACTTCTTTTGGATGAGGAAGAAGCAGAGAAAAACAAAAGAAGAGACTGGATTCACCAGTGTTTAAGAAACAGAAAAACTGAGGGAGAATACAGTGGACTTTATTCAAGTAGCTTGTCGATGATGAATTCAAATTTTTCCTGAATTTTAAAGGGGCTACAGAGAAGAGCGTATTCAACTACAGGCTCTCACGTGCAAGGAGAGTTGCTGAGAGCACTTTCGGCATCCTGAGTAAAAAATTTCAAATATATCAAAGGACTCTCAAAGTACTGCCTGAGAACGTTGACATTATTGTTTTTGCAACTTGCCTTTTGCCCAATTATATTAAAGATCAAGATGTGTGTAAGGGCGGTAACGAGCGGGATGGTTGTCCGCCGCTCGTTTGCTTGTTCGCGGCCCCACTAGGGGGGGGAGGGTAAACGGAGGTGAGAAGGTCGCTGCTGCTTCTTCATACAGCAGACACTACCCAGCCGTCAACACAGCTGTACTTGCATTCCCCTGTTCGTTCAAACTCTGATCGTGTACTCATCTGAGGCTCCTGGGGCTCGTGGGCTGATTCCTCAGTCCTTCACTATTTGGCTGTCAATCTCCGGACACCTGCTCCAGCCAATACCGCGGCTGCCACGTCATCGCCACTTCCTCCACGCCCTATCCACCGTCCGTGCCCTGGCGTATCTTCTGTGTGACAAGACATCGCCCGCCGGCGCCAAGTGAGGATGCTGTCCTGGACTTTCCCCACTGAGAGCGGACCACAATGTCAACGGAACATTCCACCTGGCTGCAGCCATAGGAAATATCTGTACTTTGTTTGACTCCCGTAATTGTTTGAATCCCTTAATTGTTTGACACTATTAGTTGTTTGACTCCCGTAATTGTTAATTTGATATTTGTGTGATTAGCCTTAATACAATATAATTTATACACAGAGAATGTCACATACGTATGCGATGTACTGTATAGAGAAATTCTACTGTGAGTAAGATTTAAGGATAATGTTAAGTAGGGACCTAAAAGCAAGTCAGCAATGTGTCCATGTTCGAAACCAGGTTAACAAAGTTCTTTGGTTCATATCTAGGAGTGTTAGTAACAGGAAAAGCATGCAATCCTTAAACTAAATCTCGTATATGTGAAACTTTGCTTGACTGTGAGGATCAGTTTTGGTCACCGTACTATAGAATAGATATAGATTCCCTATAAAGAACCCAGAAGATGACAAATCTAATCCCGGGCATTAGGAGCCTGAGTTTTTGGGGGGTTAGCCCACCCGCGCACAGGTCACTGACCCACATCAGGGCCTGGGGGACGAAAATGTTATAATACATACCCTTGTAGTTACTGTGGAAAGCAAGGTCACAAGGCAGAGGTTTGTTGGACAAGGCTGCAACTAAATACAGGCAAACCAGCTATGATTGTGACTGAAGAGACTAATATGTCACCAGTCGGAGTGATGGCTGATTTGAGTAAGGCTGACAGCATGCCAATTTGGTTGGTTTTCACAAAAGGTGAAGTACGAGAGAGTGCAGTTTCAGTTCTCGCCTCACGAGACTGTGATCCTTTCCAGGAGAGTTTTGCTTAGGCACGGTAGAAGTTGATGGTGTCGAAACACCAGTCACTATTTTGAGAGACTCGTTGTCTCCAAACTCTCATCAAAGAGAGTGTTGTTGCGGCGAGGAAGACTGACAAATACGTCGTTTTGGGATCCCTTTGGGGTCAAGGTGTAGCTTCTTTGGTTTTAGTACATGTCGAGTTTTCTTGTTTTTCAGGGATAGCTAACGTAGCCTGCGTGCACGAGCTGCCTGTTGCTGGAGTGGACCTCATACTCGGTAACGATTTGGCGGGAGATCAAATGGGGAACGTAACCCCACTTCCTGTACTGCGGGAAAAACCAGAGTCTACCGCAGAGCTGCAACAACTTGAAGATGATATGCCCGGTGTTTCCCCTCTGTGTGCTGTGACTCGTTCTATGTCAAATAGACTAATGATCATAATGTAACTCCTGTTGTAGACGATTCACTTTCCTTAGAAGGACTTTTTGCTAACCCAATTGCTTCCCAAGACATTTCTTCCGCAGTTAATGCTGTGACCGGGAGAGTTGCTTTAATAACTGCGCAAGAGTAAGACGATTCATTACGGCTCTTGTTCGATTCTGCCAATGATTCAGGCCATACCACGAGATATTTCAGTCAAGACGGTGCTTTGTGCCGCCGCTGGCTCCCACCGACTTTGTCAGAGGAAGACGCGGACTGGGCGTCTGTCACTCAAATAGTTCTCCCACACACTTACAGACAACATGTTCTATCTCTGGCCCATGACGGTCGCTTTTCTGGACATCAAGGTGTCCGAAAGACGTTCAACAGGCTGGCCAGAAAGTTCTATTGGCCAGGTATGAGGAGAGATGTCGCTAAATATTGTAAGTACTGTCATTTTTGTCAAGAGACAGGCAAAGCCAATCAGGCTATTCTACCTTTTCCACTTGTAAGAGTACCTCACGTACCTGAGCCCTTTACAACAGTACAGTGTGACATTGTAGGCCCTCTGCCTAAAACTTCTAGTGGGTTTGAATATTTATTTAGTCATTGATACCTCCACTAGGTACTTGCTTGCTGTACCTCTTAAGAAAGTTACTGCTGAGGCCCTAATATCATCCATTTTGTTTCTCTTACTTCTACTGTTCGCTCATCAAGTAAGAGGTCCTTTGTACATAGCTAGAGATAGATTGTTAGGTAGTAGTGGAGAGCATTAATGTATTAAGTTTAGTAGATGTTAAAGAGAAGCTTCTAAGTTGTTGGAGCCTTGCCGCAGACCACTTACAGCAGTCGCAGTCCAGGATCAAGACATGGTACGAAAAGCATGCCAGACACAGAGTTCCAGATAGGAAATCAAGTTCTCTTTCTCTTGCTGAGACATGGACAGCCGCTCCATGCGAAGTTCAGTGGGCCATATAGAGTGGTGAAGAAGGTAAGCCCCACAAATTATATTATCTCTACCCCTGACAGGCGCCGACTACAGCGCTTACAGTATGTCACGTCAACACCATCAAGCTGTACCACACACGCCCAGCACCCCCATTTGTTGCTGATGATCCAGTTCCCGTGTGTGCCGTTGACACTTTCTTGGTAGACGGTGAGAAAGAAGAGGAAAGATAAGGGGCAAGTCCACTCGCCCTGTCATCAGTCAGGGTTTGGCAGTCCAACTCCGTGGAGTTGCAGGAGAAGCTACAGCGTCGACTCTACCGGGACACCAGAGAGCTGACGTGCTGGCCGTCATCCAACAACATCCTCTTGTCTTCCGAGACAGGCCTGGCTGTACCATTGCCGTGGTGCATGTTATTGACGTTGGTTCTGCTGAGCCTATCAAGCAGGTTCCCGACCAGCGAGTGGTGCTCACCAGTCACTCTAGTACCAAAGAAGGACGGCACTCTTCGATTCTGCATCGACTTCTGCAAGGTCAACGGCGTCACCAGCAAGGACAGCATTCCCTCTACCAAGAGTCGACGAATGCTTCGAAGCAACTGGGAACGCCAAGTTCCTCTCTAAGATTGAGTGCCTTCGAGGGTTTTGGCAAGTACCATTGACCCGTCGTGTTAAAGACATCTCCAGTTTTGTGACATTAGATAAAACCTATAAATTTAATGTTATGCCTTTCGGGCTTTGCAATGCCCCTGCTACCTTTTAAAGGTTGATGTCACAAGTCACGGCCCATTGGCCAGGTTGTGTAGTATATTTAGATGATGTAATTTTTTTCTGACACTTGGTCAGACCATTTATGTCAGCTAGATGCTCTCTTCACTGAGTTAGAAAATGTAGGACTTGTTACAAACTTTGCTAAGTCAGAATTTGTTTGTGCTCAAATTTTGTATCTGGGACATGTAATTGGGTTGGAAACTTGCTCCTCCCACAGCAAGGTGTGACACTATTTCTCAGATACCTGTTCCATGTAACAAACGACAAGTCCGCAGACTTTTGGGTTGTGTGGGCTATTACCGGAGATATATTTTAATTTTGCCGAGTTGGCACTACCCCTTACTGATTTGTTGAAGAAGGGTAATATATTTTTGTTGGACTTCAAGGTGTCAGGATTCTTTTCAAAACTTGGAAAATGTATTATGCTCATATCCTATTTTAAGAGCCCCTAATTTTTCTAAGCCTTTCAAGCTAGCCTGTGATGCTAGTGATCTGTTATATAGATCCACAGAATGAACACTTGTGCCGTATCAAAATTTGTGCAAGCAAAATTTTATTTTATGGGGGCAAGTGTTACGACCGTGTCGTATTTTTCTATTTTTTTTTTTGTTATATAACATCCATGTTCCATATTATTCCTGTAATGATGTGTTATATTTACTATTATATTATCTAGTCACCTTACCCTGTGCTGTTAAGGTTTTAACTGTTATTATTTGTTCAAGCCCATCTTATTTCTTCATTTAGTATTGTAACAAGCATTCTGTGTTGCTCTAACGACCATCTGCATCGTTAAACGACCCATGTTCACCGGCTGGTCGCTTGGCGCGAACTGACCATATATATAGTACTCCACCTGTAGACAGAGGCAGTTCAGTCCTCTTGTCATACAGTTCACATCCTTTGAGTGACACTCGTCATCTGTTACTTATACTTACTTAATTTATTTGTGTTGTTCCTGTCGCCACCAATGTGGTATATCTATGCGAGTACCAATTTATGTCTCTATTTATGTCCATCAGTATTCGCTTAGTTACATTTAAGTAATTCAGCGTTGTTTCACGTAAGTTAATTTCAGTGTTAGTTTTTATATGTTTATGCAGTGTTAACGTAATCCAATGCTTTATTTTTATTCTTTTGATGTTTCGATGTTTAGTAACATTTGTCTTAAAAGTTTCGATGGTGAATCAATTTGTTGTGACAGCCTACAAGGCTCTTTGTTGTGTTAATATTTAATTAATTAAATTCTTAAAGGTTTACTTTATTTATTTTTATTCCCTTTTAATTTACTTCACTTTTTTTGTTTGGTTACGCCTAGAACCTGGATATTTAAGTAAATTAAGAGACGGCGTATATATATATATATATATATATATATATATATATATATATATATATATATATATATATATATATATATATATATTAGGGTGGTCCAAAACTATATGGTAAAAAATATAAGTAGTAATATATTGCCTCCACAAGCCTTAAAATTGTCCATTTGGTTCATAGATAAGGTCTGTAAAATTTTATCCATATTCATTAACATTTAGAGGTCAATCCATTTTGCATATTATACTTGTAGTGTAGGACTGAATTTTCTTGTCCGCATGATACAGTCTTAATATACACAACACATTATATTGGGTATATTTCAATGTATATAGCCTAGTTGCCTATTTGGAAAGGGCAAAGAGTCAAGTATTGAGTCATAGGGACTGACAATGACAGGTTGAAACAGGAAACACAGACAAGGGTTACCATTAATCAGATGAAGTTACTTATTTCATTTATATCTCATCAGTTCTACAATTATTTCATTATCAATCTAAATAGTATATTATGCAGGTTTCCATCTTGTGTCAGAGCAAGTGGGCGTAAGCAAGCAGCTGAAACAGACCGAAAATCATTTTCTCCAGATGAACCTCTTCTCCTACATTGGGACGGAAAACTCCTTCCTGACGTACAGAACACAACTGCTAGTCGCATTGCCATTGTGGTGACATTTAATGGACAAGAGAAGCTGCTAGGAGTACCCAAAAAAGAGAGAGAAACTGGAGAAGCACAGGCCGAAGCATGTTTGGAAGCAATTAAATCATGGAATGTTGAGAAATTGGTTAAAGGACTTGTATTTGATACTACTGCTTCCAATACAGGATTACATCGTGGAGCATGTGTCCGCATTGAAGATGAACTGGAACAGGAACTTGTTTGGATAGCATGCAGACACCATGTGCTAGAAATTATGCTAAGCGATGTCTTCAGTTTGATCTGTGGGTCAACTGGAAGTCCTGAGACTATTCTGTTTAAGCGCTTCAAAAAGCAGTGGAGGTCCATTTCGCTCAATGACTTCATTCCAGCACCAGAAAGCATGTTTGAGGACCCAATGCTTCAAATTCTAAGGAAGGAGTTGCTTGAATATTTGCCAGTAGCCCTGCAGGATAATCAGCCACGAGATGATTATAGGGAGTTTCTAGAACTAGCTCTTTTGTTTCTTGGTGGACTGCCAAGTAGTAAGGTTTCCTTTCGAGTTCCTGGTCCTACACACCATGCAAGATGGATGGCAAAAGGAATCTATGCTCTCAAAATCTATCTGTTCAAACATCAATTCACATTATCAACACGGGAAGAAAACAATATCACACAACTGGCTTTGTTTGTGAGCATAATGTATGTGAGATTCTGGCATGAAGCACCAATGGCTGTTCGAGCTCCATTCAATGATTTGCAGCTAATGAAGGTTTTAAAGGAATATCCTCATGAGAAAGTTGCACACGCATCACAAGCAGCAATTAGCCGACATCTCTGGTATCTATCAGAACATCTTATCGGTCTAAGCTTATTTGATGACAGGATCGATACTGAAACCAAGAAGAATATGGTACAAAACTTCCAGTGCCCAAAGAAACAGGACTTTTCAAGGCGTATTGTCCTATCTGATGAAACTCCTATCAGTAATGTGGCCTCATTTGTTACTGAGCGTACATTAGATATTTTTGATGTTCTTACACTAGATGGCAAAGAAAGAGCACAACTGTTCTTGAGTAAGGATCCCAAAACATGGAAAGACGATGAAGTGTTTATCACAATGAGAGATCGTGCGATAAATATGAAGGTGGTGAATGACAGCGCAGAGAGGGCAATTGCTCTCATAGAGCGTTATAATGAGTCTATAACGCAAAATGAGGACCAAAAGCAGTACCTTTTACAGGTTGTTGCAGCTCATCGCAAGAAGTTACCAACGGCAAGCAAAGCTGCTATGATGAAGGGATACAAATAAAGAATGTGTATTGGTGTTCTAGAGTTATTTAGTTTGTAATTTGTAAAACTTATAATTGTATTTTGCTGAATAAAGACAATGTGTTTATAATGTGTTTATCTAGCCCCGAAAAATCCTTATTACGTACTAAATGGAAAAAAAGAGGACATTGGATTGACCTCTAAATATGCTTTAAATGATCCAATTTTTTTCTGGGATGCATTTTGTACCTAATGGACAAAAATAAACCTTGTGGAGAAAACGTATACAAATATGTGATATTTTGGTATTTTATCAAGATTTGTCTTATCCACGTTTTCATTGTGATGTGGACCACATATATATATATATACATATATATATATATATATATATATATATATATATATATATATATATATATATATATATATATATATATATATATATATATATATATATATATATATATATATATATATATATATATATATATATATATAGATATACATATATATACATATATACATATATATATATATATATATATATATATATATATGTATATATATACATATATAAATACATACATATATCTATATATATATGTGTATATTTATATATGTATTATATTGTACAGCTGTACGCCAATATTCTCAGGATTTATTACTAAAAGTTAAATAGATTTACGAATAAAAAATAAACCCAACACAGATATACACAGGATATCCTTCGGAGCCACACAAATTGGCAGATTACACTTACACAGAGGATAAACACTCATATCATTATATTATGTCATTATCTTTTCTCTTTTTATTTTTCTCGGTTGGTTTTCATAAGAACATAGTGTCCATTATTGCCGCTGTAAGTTTAAATAAAGTTTGCCTTACGCCTTGATGGGCGAAATATAATTTGGGGGGATATTTGGGATTACAGGTACTATGAGGACCGAAATAAGCGCAGGAAAAAAGTCTTGCAATAGTGAATGTGAAAAATAAATGGTGGACGAGTGTACGACTCTAATGTGGTGTTTTTACTACATTGACGACATAAGGGGACGTCTGAGCTCAGAAGGGCGTGTGATTTTAGTTTGGTTTCACAAAAGCATTGATCATTATGTAACGGTAGAATAAGGTAAAGGAGAATACTGAACGAAGGGCATGAAGAGGAATGAGAGTGGAAGTGAAAGTTTGATCTTAGAGTATAGCGTTTGCCAAAAGGAACTAGATAAGGTTGGGATGCGCCCTCCTCCAAACCCTCAAATTCTGAAACAGAGTTTCATACTTAATGTTCCATACGAGAGCGGGCAATACTTTCGTAAAAGGTGAGAAGATAAAAGAAACAAAGATGGAAACTATTAGAGAGATGAAAGCTAAAATTCTGGAAGAATTTTTGACAAGTTTCGTGATATGTTCATAGTCTTACTATGTTGCTGCAGGAGGATGGAATGGTGGAGAGGTGGAGGGTGGCTGGAAGTTGTTGCTTGTGCTTTAGAGCCACTAAATACTACAAGGTAAAAATTTCTTAGAGTGTGGTGGCTCTGGGAACAAGGTAAAGAGCAAAATTGACATGCAGGCTATTTGCAGTTAGTTTGACTAGAAAAATAAGCAGAGCGATAGAAAAAGTTATGAAAACCCTGAAGCATCCCTAGGTTAGTGGCAAGGCAATGTGAATGCAACTCATTTACATATTTATGTATATTATTGTTGTGGAGACAAAAAAAGGTTCAGAAAATACAAGCACTGTACTGTAGTACGAAACCCATAAGAACCAAGTCTGGGAAAAAAATGCTTCATGCCAACTTAAATTTCTTCGGAAGACTTCAGAAATAACTATGGCAGCGTTAAAAGATCCCGAAGTTATTGATACTAAAAGATAATTCATATTTAAGTGAAAAGGAAATTTGCAACAGAACCCAAACATTGTACTTGAAATTAACTCAAATTCTGCTAAGTGAAACATGTGTTTTGTTGATGATAGAATCCATGTATTTAGAGATAAATGAAGTAATAGATATGGCCTTATTCACACTCAGGGTGCACTTATAGTACATACAACAACATTCCGGTAATACCAAAGATAGCACAGGTATGTATATTTCTACATAAGATACAACCATACATGATATAGATGTATATTTGGGGACACATAACACGCATCCAAAACACCTAATTCTACACCATTACACATAAAATTTAATGCCCAGTGCACATGAAAGAAAAAGTGTGACTCGCGAGCTTGATGGCCGCGAAGAACAGCACTGAAGACAGGGGCGTTTTGCGGTACACAGTGAGGCCGGGACTACACCTGCCTTTTTCACTTCTCAACTGCAAAGTTAGGTACCCTTTCAGGACTGAGACTAACTCCAGTAGGGGTCACCCCCAATGCACATACTGTACATACATACTGTACTCCTATACACACTATACACCAATAGTGTGGGCCACACTAACTAAACCTCCTTAGTGTACTCCCACGATAGTGTAAAAGTTTTATAGTGCACAATCATTACAAAATGTATATCCATATACCGTACATCCCTGTATATTGTGCATCCATATATTGTAACCAATTATATTGTAACCAATTATAATGGGCGTACATTGATAATTATCAATGTACACCCATTGGGTAATTCATGCAGCATATACATCCATAGTGTACACCCATAATGTATATTCATGCATAATGTACACTCATTCTGTGAACATCTATACATTTTGTACAACCACATATTGTTCACCCATACGTAATTAACTTAATTTACACAATTTACATCGATACTGTGCACCCATACACATTATACATCTATAATGTACACCCATATACATTGTACTTTCGTAGAGTATACCCCATATACATTGTACTTCCCAAGGATACACCCGGATGAAATTTTCCCTCGAGTTTTGAAAGAGTGTAAGGAACAGATTAGCGGACGCCTCGCAAATTTATTTACAAAATCATAAGACACGGGAGTTGTGCCAGACTTGTGGAGACAGGCAAATGCAGTACCCATATTCAAAAAGGGAGACAGAGCATCAGCGTCAAATTACCGGCTGATTAGTTTGATGTCAGTAGTGGGGAAATTTCTTGAATCAATTATAGCAAATGGCATCCGATCGCAATAAGAGAAAAACAAATTAATGTACGACTCTTAATGTGGATTTACAAAGAGAAAATCTTTTCTAACAAATCTGCTGATTTTTTTTAGGAAAGTCTATGAGGTAGTAGATAATGGCGAAAATTACGATGTCATTTACTTTGACTTTAGCGAAGTATTTGACAGAGTACCGCATCAGAGGCTTATGAGAAAAGTTAAGGCTCATGGTATCGAGGGGAAAGTTTTAAATTGGATAAAATCATGGCTCACCGATAGAACTGGAGATGGTCTTAAATCTGAGTGGGGCTGTGTAACTATAGTAGGGTTCCCCAGGGGTCAGTACTGGGCCCACTCTTGTTCATAATCTACATAAACGATTTAGATACTGCGATCAGCAGTGACAAAGCAAGCTTGTGGATGACACCAAAATTGGGCGACAGATTAATTCAGGGCAGGATTCAAATGCACAACAGGAGGATTTAAATAAACTGCAGGAGTGGTCAGAAAAATGGCAAAGGAAATTCAACACCAGCAAGTGCAGCATACTTAATATTGGAAGAACAAATACTGTCAATGTATACAGCCATAACAACATCAAACTAGAGAAGTCGACTTGTGAAAGTGACTTAGGGGTACTCGTAAGCCCGGACCTTCGAAATACGGCAAACCGAGTATTAGGTTTTATATCTAGAAGTTTAAGTAATAAGAGTGCGGAGGTCATATTGCAATTATATCTTGCGCTAGTCAGGCCGCACCTCCATTATGCGGTTCAGTTCTGGTGCCCTATTATAGAATGGATATCAAATCACTGGAGTCGGTGCAGCAAAGAATGACGAAAATGATTCCGGGACTTAGAAACCTTCCCTATCAAGATAGATTAAAGAAACGAAACTTGCATTCCCTAGAAAGACGAAGAGTGCGGGAGATATGATAGAAGTATTCAAGTGGGTGAAAGGAATCAATAAATGAGATATACTCGTAGATAGGACTCGTAGCAACGGATTTAAGTTGGATAAGTATAGGTTTAGGAAGGAGATAGGAAGTAACTGGTTCACAAATAGGGTGGTGGACGAGTGGAACAATCTTAGCAACTTTATGGTAAGTGCCGGGACGCTGGAAACTTTTAAAAGGAGGCTAGATAGATTCATGGACAATAGAGAGTGGTTGTAACTCGACAGGAGCTGCCATGCACAGGCCATCCGGCCTATTGCAGACTCTTTATTTTCTTATGTTCTTATGTACTGTACTTCCATCGGGTACACCCACTAATATTGTCCCTCCATAGAGTCCAAAGCGTACACCCTTATCATTGTACTTCCCTCGGGTATACCCATTCATATTTAACTTCTCTATGGTACACCCAATCATATTGTACTTCCATAGTGTACACCCATTCATATTGTACTTCTCTAGGGTACACCCATTCATATTGTACTTCTCTAGGGTACACCCATTCACATTGTACTTCGATAATGTACACCCATTCACATTGCACATACATAATGCACAGTACATCCATACACATATCCAGAGAGTGCACATATACAAATTGTACATCCTAAGTGAACACCTATATAAAGTGAACATTCATAGTGTACATACATACTATACACCCAACCCTACACATTGGACATGCAGTATGTACAGTATACACCTTTACAAACAATTATTCTCATACACAGAAACGCTAGAGTAAAGTACATCAAGTATACAGTATGCATTACTATCAATACGTACAATTCACTCATTTATAACTTTGACACTAGTACACAGAGGGTACACCCACATGGTATACTTTTATTACATCTTTTATGGGTGTAACTAGTGCCTGTACGCAGTGAGCAGGGAATTACTCCATCCCAATACTCTCATCTTTTAGTTAACAATTTCCGTTTTGTTTCGTCTTTGACATTTCTTTTGACAATATTTTAAACTGACCAACGACAATAGAAGTATACACCATCAGTTCATAAACAACAGTAATTAATTTGTGCCTTGCATCTCACGGTCACATTCCACCAGTTGACAAGTCATGTTAGTACTGTCTTATCAATCTATGTACTGGAATAATTTATATAACAAAGCACATTTGGTTACATACCACCAGCGTAGCTTAACTGACAAACCATATTGGATATGCCACTGGCGTAGCGCGAACCAACAAAAACATTCGAGTTGCATACCAAGTGACAGGCCGTGTTAGAGTATTCCATAAATATATTATTAGTTAATATCTTTGAATTACATATTATAATGAAAGATACTGTATGTGCATTAACCTACTACCATATTTCTTCACTAAGCAAGCTCTAATTGGTGTGTTGTTTCCTTACAGGTATGTGGTAGGAGCAGCGCGGGCCCCTAGTAAGTGTGCGTGATACCCACCACCTCCTGGGACTTACAAACAGCCAACCATTGTGTAGGTGAAGCAAAGAGGAGATAGGTCTAGCAGGAAGAGTACTGAAAGCGCTAAGATACTCAGCCTGCCCCCCATCCCCCTCCTTCCCCAACTCTGGAATTCTATAAGATTACTTCATTTGTGAATCAAGTAATGAAATGAGAAAAATGTTCCGAAAGCATACATTTGAACACTATACTATTGAATGTGACACTGTCAAAGACTTCAGGCCACCTGGCTTATTGTATCATGAACTTTGTAATTACTATATTGAATCAGGGGTGCTTGGGGACATTCTTGCTGTTTATCCCAAATTTGCTAGCCAACACTGATTAGTCTTCAATTAGAATATGGCGTCCAATGTATATGAACCACTGTCTTGCATGGGAGCGAACAGTGACATCACCCACATGACTCTGACCTATATTTACTGCTAATGAATATGAAGCATTTCTTTGTGTACGAACCTCTGTCCTGCATGGCAGTGAACAGTGACATTATCCACATGAATCTGACCTATATATACAGTCAATGAATATGATGCTAAATAAACTGTTTCAATTCAATTTGTGTACGAACCTCTGTCCTGCATGGCAGTGAACAGTGACATCACCCACATGAATCTGATCTATGTATATATGTGTAGGTATGGGTATGTGTATATGTATATGTATGCATATATATATATATATATATATATATATATATATATATATATATATATATATATATATATATATATATATATATATATATATATACTGTTAATGAATATGATGTATTTCTTTGTGTATGAACCTCTGTCCTGCTTAGCAGTGAGAAGTGATACCGCCCTCAGTGTCAAGACCTGACTGAAGTATTCAGAATAGGCAAACTGTACTCCAAGCTTTGTAAATAAATTTGTTAAACTAACTAAAAGTTGTCTATGTTTCCTGTTTATGAAACATCCAATACAGTCCCTTTGATTGATCTAAATGCAGTCACACCTCCAGTATTTCCAGAATGGCGGTGAAGTCATGCTGTGTTCAGCTATCAGTTTATTCAACTGTTTTGTGTTTACATTTGGTGACATTACGAGTTTCCTGTACAAATGAACGCGGTAATGCTGCTCAGAGAGAGAACACAACCCAAACACATCATATGCTTGTTGATATCCTCCACGAATGCCAGTGAGCCTTTCACAACAACCCTTCCGGCTTATCAGTGACGCTCTGTTATCTGTCATATAACCGGATTTCCAGTTATCCGGAGCAGGAGCAGTGTATGGCGGCTGCTAAAAGCTGTGTGTGGGTTGGCGGGGCCGGGTGCGTGCTATCGCTCAGTCGTGCCGAGTGCTCCCAAGGTATCGGACTTGTAGCCTGTCGTCGTGAAGGGTAATCTTGGTAGCGGGGAAAACGCCCCTTCTGTTGCCTACACCTCCGAGCCCAGTGCACCATGGGCCTATATTGTGTGTGTTGACATATAACTCTCTCTGTGTGATAAACTGTGTGTAGTTATGACCTAGTATTAACATCACGGGGTATGTGTATCCCACTGTGTTGTTAAGCCGCACTCCGTGTACTGGAACACCTAAGGAAACTAGCAAATGACATGCGGATGTGACCTGTCAATCCAGTATGCTCGATGACATGTGGAAAAACTGACAGTGATGGTGGAAACGTGAGGTAAATCGTAGTGTAAGTGAACGTATGTGTGTGTGTGTGTGTGGTGGCAGCGTCGGCAAGAGCAGCAGCAGCAGCGGTGATGGTGGCGGCGGCGGTGGTGGTGGGGGAGGGCAAGAGAGAGAGAGAGACAGTGCGACTCGTCTAGGGTGAGTTTAACCGCGTCAGCCAAAACTCGCCCGTCTCAACATCTGCCCCGCGTCTGTTGAGCGTCACTTGTTTTTGTTTGTTTGCCCGCTGCCTCCGTAGGTATTTTATAATTTATTGTTTGCGCGTAGGAAACCGAAACGTTAATTAATGTTGGGTTAAACATTTAAAAATTCAATAGTTGTTTACGGTATAATAACGAGGCCTCACCCTTGGAATGGCACACCCATTTTATCTCAAGGTCAGATGAGGAAGTGAAATAATTTATATTGTCTGCTGAACGGGTCTTAAAGAAGAGATTGTCACACCTGAGAACGACTCAAGTGAATCAAATTAGGAAAAATAAAATGCTCACCATTGCATACGACAGACTGACTCACCACGGGCAACTAAGTGTGCATATTTATAACGGCTTCATTATGCACTACTATTTACGCTATAGCGAGTTTGAAGTAACTTAGAAGTTTGAAGGTGTAGTAGCAGCTGCAGAGATGGGGGGGGGTGTGTGGAGGTAAGGCTGGGGGACTGAGCCAACAGCGATAAACCCTCACTGCTCCCCCTCCCCTCCCACCTCCTGGCTTCAAGAGCTCGGTTTCAAAGCTGAATATTTCATACGCGATTACAGTACAGTATAGGGGAGAGTAGGCCTTACTATTTTGTCATTGTGGTTGGTAACCTATCATAAGTGAGTATGCCGATGTATAAACATTGAGAAAACATGATTCTTAAGTTCTTAACTGTAACCAGACCTTACAAGGTAACTCAACAGCCTGAATTCGTTTGTCAATATTAATCACATCATTTCACATTTTTCCGGTTTGGTTCCACATAAACGAACAAAGAGGAAGATTATATCACTAAAGGGCTTTAGTAACAATCAGGTTCATTTTGTATGAGTTATAGCTTGAAGAAATTGTCGATATAAATAGACGGTGATGAGTACTGGCTAGAATGTCACTTAGGTTGGTTATCCTACCTGTAAGGCCAGAAGGTTATGCCTCACGGACCTCCATTGCCAAGTTAGTGAATGTTGCTAAAGTTTTCAAGTGAAATCAGTTCCAACTGGCCTGTAGCTATAACTGATATGATCCAAGAGTACTGTAACTTGTGATCATAATGGGGGGGGCTATGCTGCCACTTACTCAATTATAGGATGGTGCGACTTTGTTAACATATCCGGTATTGTGTTAGACTGTGATTAGTGGTGAGTTAGATGTATGGCTACTAGTGGGCTAGCTTGTGACCTAGGTAGGGGAGAGTGGTGCGCACAGAGGGAAGGTTCACACCAGTGTTGATACTGTGTTGGTACGGCCTGGTTCAGCCTGGAGCTTGTTGCCGGAGTGACACAGCCATGTGTACACTGTACCGGTATAAAATAATGCTTGTATTCATCTGCAGTTGTGCTTTATGAAGTGATGGTGCTTTGAAAGAGGCTGAAGCCAGGTGGACGAGTGGCAGACTGTTAGATCAAGGCTGGCTGGCCGACAAACGGGGGCAGCTCATGTGATTGTCTAAGGAATGTTAATGCAGCAGTGCGCAAGCTGCAGGGACTTGTAATGCACTTGCTTACTGCAGTCCCAATCTGTAGTGGTTATGTCCACTTCCCCACCACTTTATATTTTGGACAAGTTATTCACTGTTCATTATTTGACTCACGTTTTTAATTTATTATTATAAAAAAAAACATACGCTTAACTTTATTGGTGATCAAACTATCGTTTGGTCACTTGTGTTTCTTCATCAGGTAGTCAGGTCAGAATCTTATCCATTGAGCTTCTAACATATTGTAAGGTCACAGCTTGCTGTCTTGCATCGTTGGCCAAGTGTAGCTTGGTCTTTGTGTCTCATTCGTGGGTGTTGCTCTACCCTGATATACTCTTGCTACAACGCCTAAGCATTTCCCAATTTGAGGCATTTGTTCCATTGTTTTAAGTTTGGTAACTGATAACATTCATGACGAAATATTGTCACGATGTTGATATTTACTTGTCAATATTATACGAATACATGATAATCTGACCCCACAAGATGAGCTAACAATTAAATTTGAGTACCTGCATCAGTAAATTGCAGTTGTATATGTATATCCATTCGTGTACTGTATATACAAACTTATCTATGACTCCAGGCGTACACATCCACAGTACATAAGAAAGAATGTACCCAAGCGTGTATTATACATGGATATGGGTCTTAGACAAAATACATATGTACTTAATAATTAATAATTAACGGTTTATTGAAAAAATTCTGCAGCCCGAAGGTTGAAAATATACATTGGGCATAAATGACTTATTACATACATTGGTGGTTAAACAAAACTTATGTAAATATACATGTGGACCCAAAAATACGTTACAAAAACAGATCTGTTGAGGATCTTGTGGCTCCTCCCCACCACCACGTAGGTTTTCCTCAACCTGGAATTTAAAATCTATAATCAGCTAATTGTTACGACTTACAATGTACAAGATGGCGTGTCGTTGAAATTATCTTGAGTCTACCTTAATTAAACGTGTCCTTTCTCTAAATGGCGAACAATACCAAGCGATTTATGATAATGGTGGCCCTGAGAGTCATTATAGTGCTAGGATTGTTTATGTCAATGTGTGTTGTTCACCTTACTTGGGGGACATGTGTGTGGGTCCTAACTGAAGACGCGTATCCAAGGCTGAAGGTCATTTACACCACTTTCATCATCCTTCTCCTGACCTCTAAACTTTACCAAGATCTTGTCTTATCCCTACAATGTGTATGAATCTTAAAAAATTCTTACATTATCCTTCCCAAATCTTGCTGAAACTTAAATTTGACTTAATCTCTTCTGAAATTTTACAAACTTTGTCCGAACCTTACCTAATTTTATCATAAATTTATCTAAAACTGATTAAGCCTTGCTGAAACGTTACCAAACCTTACTTAACTTTGCCTAAATCTTACTTAACGTAACGTAACAGTATTTAACCTTGCCTAAATCTTACTTAACGTAACGTAACAGTATTTAACCTTGCCTAAATCTTAATTAGCGTAACAACAGTAACTTGGTCTAAATCTTAATTAACGTAACCTAACAGTAACTTGGTCTAAATCTTAATTAACGTAACCTAACAGTAAATTGGCCTAAATCTTAATTAACGTAACCTAACAGTATTTAGCCCAATTTAATCATGCCCTAACGTTAGCTTACTAGTATTACAACTTTAAGAGAGCATGTGACCGCCACCAGGTGTCGCCCTATTATCAGTGGTGTGAGTGTTGCCAGTAAAATCAAATTGATCGTCCGTGTCCTCACCCTAATAGGAATCAATCATTTAACAATATCCATCCCATTCCATGATTGGTCCTTGACATACAGGACGGAATGTGAGTTGGACAACGACAACTACCGTGATAATTACTCGATTTCTGTATAAAAAAATAATTAGATTAGCGCAATTAGTGGCACCAAATCGAATTGATCCTGATTTACGAGAATATTCTTATTACACGGAAAACTAAATTACTAAAATTACACGTTATTATTGACCTAATAATGCTGAGGACTTCTGGGTTCATTTCCCTACTTGCACAAAGCAAATTATGTTATTTTATAAACCGTACACGATGAATGAGACATTAATTTTGCTTTGCAATTTATTACTTTAATCATGTTACCAATAACTTTTATTCAAATTAAATTACAACATGTGAGCCATGCAAACATGCTAATATGTACCGTCAAAAAATAAACGCGCATCTGTCGTCAACACAGAGGTAATACCATAAAGGATCGAATACCGCAGAGCGCGTGACGAAACTCCCTGTACTTGTGAAACTGTGTGCTGCTGCTGCTGCCAGTGTGGTGGCCGGTGAAAGTTACATTTTCTGTTGTGCACGGGAATTGTGTACCCGCTCAATTTATTTCTTCTGGACTTAATGTGCGCGAATTGTGTACCTAGCAATTTATATCTTCCTCAGTATTCTAGCTGTTCCTGGTGAGGGAGGGAAGGGAGGAAGGGCATGAGGATGTGGTGGAGGGGCCGCCCTGCTCTAGTGAAGGCGACCACAGCGGCTCTGACTCACGGCTACACAACACTCCTTTATGCTCGATGCTCACGATATTCTTGGTATTGGCAGAAAATTGACGTATGATATAGCTGGCATAATTTGCTCCATGATTTAGTCTGTTTACTAATTTATTTTACACCTTCCTTGTTAATCTTATTATAATACGATCCAATGTTTGTGTTAAACTACCGTACTCTTGACACCCTCATCCCTTCACCAAACTATCGTATTTACTCACAACAAAGCTCTACTAAACTTACACAGTGACTCTTCAACATAACGGTGTGCGAGGGAGGGGGAGGTATAATGAAGTTAGTGGTACAGCAGAGGCACAACCAGAACTGTGCATTATTGATGAAAGTGGTGGTGATAAGACTACCCAGAGTGACGGCAGAAGGTCACCCACCACCAACACGCCAAGCTGCTGCTGCTGTACTACTGGTGATGGTTGTGTGGTACTGGTGGTGATGGTTGTGTGGTACTGGTGGTGATGGTTGTGTGGTACTGGTGGTGATGGTTGTGTGGTACTGGTGGTGATGGTTGTGTGGTACTGGTGGTGATGGTTGTGTGGTACTGGTGATGGTTGTGTGGTACTGGTGGTGATGGTTGTGTGGTACTGGTGGTGATGGTTGTGTGGTACTGGTGGTGATGGTTGTGTGGTACTGGTGGTGATGGTTGTGTGGTACTGGTGGTGATGGTTGTGTGGTACTGTGGTGGTGATGGTTGTGTGTGGTACTGGTGGTGATGGTTGTGTGGTACTGGTGGTGATGGTTGTGTGGTACTGGTGGTGATGGTTGTATTATTTGGTGGTGATGGTTGTGTGGTTGTAGGTGGTGATGGTTGTGTGGTACTGGTGGTGATGGTTGTGTGGTACTGGTGGTGATGGTAGTGTGGTACTGATGGTGATGGTTGTGTGGTACTGGTGGTGATGGTTGTGTGGTACTGGTTGGTGGAGGTGGTATGGAGTGTGATGGTGTGACATTACCATAATCAAAGATGACTGACACACACACACACACACACACACACACACACATTTAATCTGATTTAAATTGAGTTGGTGGTGTAGTGTGAGCGTTGTCATAGAGGTGTTATGCATGTTAATACTGATGACGTGAGAGTACACCAGCCGGCAACCTTCCCTCCACATCCCTTATCCCCAGCGACCAGTCGGCATCCTCCACCAGTCCCCCCTCCCGCCACGCTAAGCCAGGTGTAGCTGTGGTCAGGTTAAAGGGGGGGGGGGAGGGGCATGGGAGGGGGTTGATTGTTACCTGTACTTCTCTGTGTGACAGTGGCAGGATCCTACCTCAGGCTCCACTTACTCACCTGCCTGCTGCTGATTTACCTGCTTTTACCTCCCTACCTTATTGCCTACCTTCCTGTGTATGTGTTTATTCTCAGAAACACACTGTACACCACTCACGTACAATACTTTCCACAGCTTAACATTATACCAGTCCTCAGTTGCGCTGCTTTACTATGTGGTGGTTTATGCAGTGCTCTCTCTCTCTCTCTCTCTCTCTCTCTCTCTCTCTCTCTCTCTCTCTCTATATATATATATATATATATATATATATATATATATATATATATATATATATATATATATATATATATATATATATATATAAAGACTTCTATGTGGCGGGTGTAGTCTTGGGCTGTGCTGTCACAGGCTGCCGCACTACCAGAACCCCTAGTGACCCACCGGCCCCCACAGTTGTGCTGCCTACCCTGTCTGCACGACGGGGCCCGGTGCTCCTTCCTGTTTTTTGCTGTAATGATATCTTCCGGCTAGTGTGTGTGTACATATGAAGCGTACCTTTGGGATTATTTCAACAAGACTTCGTGAAATAGTACTACACCTTTTATTATAAATGAAAGCCTTTTATAAGACAATATAATTATGTAACTTCATTACAATGTCGCGACAGGACAGTGCATATAGTTTAGCACACAAATATATATATATATATATATATATATATATATATATATATATATATATATATATATATAAACTACATGTTCAAATATTATTGGATACACCTACACAGGAAAAATAAAACAGTGGTTCATAAAACAGAGGTACAAAAAACACAGAATCAACAGATGATCTCACTTAAGACTCTTGACAGGAACACTGGAGTTAGTACAAACAAAAGTGCGTGGATAATGGTATATAATGAAAAGATAATGAAACAGATCGTTACAGCACGGGAGTACTCCAATAAATGTAAATGTCATTAAGATATATTAAATACCATGTAAACATAGTAAATATCATGAGCCGACACTAAAATGTCAAGTACGTTCATAACATGCTAAGAGAACCCAGCAGCCAGACTCTGAACACAGGAAAAGATGCATATGTAAACTAAGTTGGCCTAAGGCTTCAATGTAGGGACACCACGAGCTCTGTATAAACACGCCAGATAACATAAGAACATAAGAAAATAAGGAGTCTGCAATGGGCCGGTTGGCCTGTGCATGGCAGCTCCTGTCGAGAGTTACTACCACTCTATCATCCATGAATCTATCTAGCCTCCTTTTGAAACTTTCCAGAGTTCCCGCACTTACTACAAAGTTGTTAAGCTTGTTCCACTCGTCCACCACCCTATTTGTGAACCAGTTTCTTCCTATCTCCCTCCTAAACCTAAACTTATCCAACTTGAATCCGTTGTTCCGAGTCCTATCCTGCTCGGATATTATAAGAACTTTATCTATATCCCCTTTATTGATTCCTTTCACCCACTTAAATACTTCTATCATATCTCCCCGCACTCTTCGTCTTTCTAGGGAATGCAAGTTTAGTTTCTTTAACCTATCCTGATATGGAAGGTTCTAAGTCCCGGAATAATTTTCATCATTCTTCGCTGCACCGACTCTAGTGATTTGTTATCTGTTCTATAATAAGGGCACCAGAACTGAACCATAATCGAGGTGCGGCCTGACTAGCGCAAGATATAGTTGCAATAAGACCTCTGCACTCTTGTTACTTACACTTCTGAATATAAAGGCAATACTCTGTTTGCCTTATTTCGAACATCAACGCCTTGCACTGTTTTCTGGGCCGTAGGTCCGGGCCTAAGTGCCCTAGGTCTCTTTCTGAATCGACTTCTCTGGGTTGATGTTATTGGAGTCTCTATACATGGCAACTTTGAATCCATAGAGCCCTGTAAAGAAAGCGGTGAATAGCGTTTATATAAAATTTGTCTCGTACAAAATGTATAAGCAAAAGTATATTATGTTTTCATCTTGGTAGTTGGAAGTTGGGTGTAACCAGAACATAGAATGGAGGGAAACTGCAGCGGGCCTATTGGCCCATACTGGGCAGTCCTGTTTACACCCAACCCCTATTGCTCATATGAGCATCCAACCTATGTTTGAAGCAATTCAGCGAATTCGAGTTAATGATGATATTTGGTAACTTGTTCCATTCATCAACTACTCTGTTTCCAAACCAGTGTTTACCTATTTCACGCCTAAATCTAAATTTGTCTAATTTAAAACCATTGTTACGAGTTCGCTCCTGGTTGGATAATTTGCACTACTCTGTTTCCAAACCAGTGTTTACCTATTTCACGCCTAAATCTAAATTTGTCTAATTTAAAACCATTGTTACGAGTTCGCTCCTGGTTGGATAGTTTGAGTACCTTTGTAATGTCCCCTTTGTTTAGCCCTGCCTTCCACTTATACACCTCTATCAGGTCGCCCCTCCCTCTACGTCTCTCGAGAGAGTGCAAATTAAGATGCTTTAACCTGTCTCTATACTCAAGGTTCCTAATGCCCAGGATTAGTCTTGTCATTTTCCTCTGAATTCTTTCCAAGGATTCTATATCCATTCTGTAATACGGTGACCAGAACTGAACTGCCTAATCCAGGTGTGGTCTCACAAGATACAGTTTTAGGATGACCTCGCTAGTCTTGTAACTAACACTCCTTTGTATGAACCCAAGTACTTTATTAGCCTTGTTACGAGCAAAAACACATTGTTTACTTGGCTTAAGGTTCCTACTTATCATTACTCCTAAATCTCTCTCGCAGTCGGATTTCTCTATGGCATAGTTGTTCATCTGGTATCTGGTTTCCCTGTTTACATCTCCTATACTGAGTACTTTACATTTGTCCACGTTGAATTTCATCTGCCATTTTTCAGACCATTCGATAAATTTGTTTAGATCTTCCTGTAGTGTTGTGGAGTCCTCATCAGATTTAATAACACGTCCTATTTTAGTGTCATCAGCAAATTTGCTTATGTTGCTGTCTATGCCGATATCTATGTCGTGTATGTATATAATAAATAATAATGGTCCAAGTACTGAGCCTTGGGGAACTCCACTTGTCACGTTGCTCCAATGGGACTTAGTGCCATTAATGCTCACTCGCTGTTTCCTGTCCTGTAACCACGCCCTAATCCATTTAAGGATATTACCTTTGATGCCATGTGCTTCTACCTTTCTAATTAGTCTTTCGTGGGGGACTCTGTCGAAGGCTTTGCTAAAGTCGAGATATACCACATCATAATTGTGCCCCTCGTCCACCGACTCGAAAACTGATGAAAAGAATGTTAATAGATTAGTTAGACATGAACGTCCGCTTGTGAAGCCATGCTGGGAATCATTGACAATCTGTGCTTCTCCAGGTGATTTCGAATAGAGTTTGAAATGATTGCTTCCAGTAATTTGCCTACTATTGATGTTAGACTAATTGGGCGGTAGTTAGAGGATAGTGATCTATCCCCCTTCTTGAAAATCGGTATTACATTCGCTATCCTCAAGGATTCTGTTACTACACCTGTTTTTAAGGACATGTTAAACAACTTTGCTAAGGGCATACTAAGCTCTTCCTTACATTCCTTTAATACTCTGGCAAATATCTCATCGGGACCAGGTGACTTATTAGGCTTTAGTTTGTCTATTTGCTTACTAACATCGTTACTAGTTACTACTATCTCGCTTAATTTGTTTTCTTCATTATCTCTGAATAAAGTTGGTGCCCCGGGTATCATGTTTAAATTTTCGGTGGTGAAAACTGTTGAAAAATATTTATTCAAATTATTGCTCATTTCTCTGTCGTTATCAGTGAGCTCGTCGGTGTCTGACCTTATTGGTCCAATCTTTTCTCGTGTTTTAGTTTGATACATTTGGTAGAATCCTTTGGGGTTTGTCTTCGCCTCCCTTGCTATCCTTACCTCATTATTCCTCTTGGCTTTCCTTATCTCTGTTTTAACCCTACTCGCCAATACCCTATAATAATCCCGGAGGTGAATTTCGCCACGATTTATCCTTCTACCTATAGCCTTCCTTTGGCCAATGATGTTCTTTAAATAATTATTTATCCTTTTAGGGTCATTGTTGTCTAATCTGAGTTTTTTGTATGGTATGTTCTGCCTTTGTGCATTAAGTAACTCACTATTTAAATTGTCGTAGAACTCGGCAATCTCAGATCTCGTTATCAGGTCGGTGTCATCTGTCAGGTTCACGGACAAGCGCGACACCCCCTCTCTCAGCTGCCTCTTTAAACTGTCGAAGTCTGCCCTTCTGAAATCTGTTACTTTAGTGGAATTTTCCTTACGTCTGCCCTGAAAATCTAACTGGAATTAATTTCTTTGTGATCGCTGTTTGCAAGTTCGTTCCCTACCTCGACATTGCTAATGAGGTTTTCTCTGTTTGACAGAACTAAATCGAGTATATTATTACCCCGGGTGGGTTCAGTTATATGTTGACTTAGAAAACAGTCCTGGATCGTCTCGAAAAAATCCTCTGATTCTGAGTTACCTGTAAGGTCAGTCCAATCTATTTGGCCAAGGTTAAAGTCGCCTACTATACAGACTTTGTTGTGTATGGAAGCCCTGCGCATTTCATCCCAGATATGTCGCTCATTGACGCTATCAAGATTGGGGGGTCTATATATTACTCCTGTGATTAATTTTTCCCGACCGTCGCTTAATTCTATCCAAATTGTTTCTGTATTCCTCTCAGTTTTTATTTCCTTATTTATTTCACACTTCAGATTATCCCTAACATAGATTGCTACTCCGCCTCCTTTCCTGGTCTGCCTATCGGTATGGAACAGTTTGTAACCCGCAATTTGGTATTCGACTGGTAACTCACGTGTGTCTAGGTTGATCCATGTTTCAGTGAATGCAATTATATCGATTTTTTCGGTACATACCAAGGCCCTAATATCATCCATTTTGTTTCTCATACTTCTACTGTTCGCGTAGTATACATTTAAGTTAGTCGTGTTCTGAGTCCTCCCCTTACCGCGTTTAGTTTTAAACTCCCTGTCTAATTTAGTTTTGTCATCATTCCTAACACTATTTCCCTGTAGTCTTTCACTTTGTTTACCCGCTCCCACTGCAGTCTCCTCCACCCCGTGCCCATATGTTCTCTTAGCAGTTTAAAGACCTCGATATCTTTTGAACTGCCCCCTCTAGAGCCCCAGCCAGGGTTGCTACTCCATCCCTAGACAGGGGCACCCCATCCCTAGCATAAAGGTCCCTTCTGCCATAGAAGTTGTCCCAGTTGTCAATGAATGGGACTGATATTGACTTGCAATATCTGTCAAGACGGTCGTTGACACCAACTGCCCTTGACAACCATTCACTGCCAACTCTCCTTCTAGGCAGGACACCGCATATGATAGGGATCCCTCCCTTAGTCCTAATACGTTCTATGGCTGCCTTGAACTTATCAAGAAGCTCCTCCCTCCTACACTGGCCAATATCTTTGCCTCCTGCACTGAGGCAGATAATGGGTTTCTTCCCATTACCAGACAAGGTATTGTCCATCCTGTCAATTATATCCCCCACCCCAGCTCCTGGCAAACACACCCTCATCCTATTTTTGTTTTTACCACAAAAGGCCCTGTCCATGTACTTTACCTGTGAGTCACCAACAATTAAAGTTTTTATACCTTCCTTGTCATCCCTGTCCCTGACTGTACTAACGTCCAATTCGTCTATCAAGGGACTGAACGGGTTGGTACACTTAGCTGTTGTTGTCGTTGTTGTTGTATCCTTGGTGTGCTTCTTCACCACCAGCTTTGTCTTCCCACTACTCACAACTTTCCACTCGCTTGAGTTTTCGTCAGACACTGGCTTTACTCGACCAGCCTCTCCTTTTAACTTCGCCAGCTCTTTCCTTAATTTCAGGTTCTCCAACGTGGCCCTCTCAATTTCTTCCTTGGCCCTCGCCAATTCTTCAATAGACCACTCCAGTTTGGTCAACAAACTCTCATACCCAAGACCACACATAGCACTGGCCATTTCTGATAATTATCCCTCCGGAGCTAACCCTGCCGTGACCTTTCCCCTAGTGAGGTCAGAACACAACTCAGACACTGGCTTTCTTGAATTTTCGTCAGACACTGGCTTTCCCTGTCCCACCTCCCCCTTCAATCTCGCCATCTCTTCTTTTAATTTCAGGTTCTCCAACGTGGCCCTCTCTATTTCTTCCTTGGCCCTCTTCAATTCTTCCATGGCCCATTCCAGCTTGGCCAACAAACTCGCAGACCCCAGACCACACATAATGCTGGCCATATCTGATAATTATCCCTCGGGAGCTAACCCTGCCGTGACCTGTCCCCTAGTGAGGGGTTTATCTGGAGGACGGACAACAAGGTGGCAGATACTGGCAAGGTCCAATAACCTGGTGTAGTTAATTATGGTAAACCCGAACCTCGATTATCTCGAGTACAAGGACTTACGCCTGAAGATTGAATACTCATACTACTTCTGATAACCACGAGTCTGAATAAACGGGCTTGAATATGTGACAGAATGACCCAGAGTGCGAGTGATAACTATTGCCGATAACTGAAAATCAATACAGAGAACAGTCTCCAGTTTGGTATAAGGGAAGGGCGCCGCTAACTGTGATGGTGTGGTATACTGAGCCATGGTGTGATATAGTCCTGGTTGTGGTTTAGTCATAATGTTGTATACGTAGTCATGGTGTGGTTTATGGTACAGTGAGTCGTGGTGTGTGGTATACTGAGTCATGGTGTGTGGTATAGTCATAGTGTGGTATACTGAGTCATGGTGTGTTATAGTCAGTGTGGTATACTGAGTCATGGTGTGTGGTATAGTCATAGTGTGGTATACTGAGTCATGGTGTGTGTTATAGTCACAGTGTGGTATACTGAGTCTTGGTGTGTGTTATAGTCATAGTGTGGTATAATGAGTCATGGTGTGTGGTATAGTCATAGTGTGGTATACTGAGTCATGGTGTGTGTTATAGTCACAGTGTGGTATACTGAGTCTTGGTGTGTGTTATAGTCATAGTGTGGTATACTGAGTCATGGTGTGTGTTATAGTCATAGTGTGGTATACTGAGTCATGGTGTGTGGTATAGTCATAGTGTGGTATACTGAGTCATGGTGTGTGGTATAGTCATAGTGTGGTATACTGAGTCATGGTGTGTGTTATAGTCACAGTGTGGTATACTGAGTCTTGGTGTGTGTTATAGTCATAGTGTGGTATACTGAGTCATGGTGTGTGGTATAGTCATAGTGTGGTATACTGAGTCATGGTGTGTGTTATAGTCCGTGTGGTACACTGAGTCATGGTGTGTGGTATAGTCATAGTGTGATATACTGAGTCATGGTGTGTGGTATATTGAATCATGGTGTGTGGTATAGTCTTGGTGTGGTATACTGAGCCATGGTGTGTGGTATAGTCCTGGTGTGGTACACTGAGTCATGGTGTGTATACTGAGCCTTGGTGTGTGGTATAGTCATAGTCTGGTATACTGAGCCATGGTGTGTAGCATTGTCATAGTGTGGTATACACTAAGTCATGGTGTGGTATACACTGAGTTCATGGTGTGGTTTACACTGAGTCACAGTGTACAGGTGACTCAGTATTTTATACACAAGTTACTCATGGTGTGTGGTATACTGTACCGGTGACTCATAGTATTACACAAGTGACACTGTGTGTGTGTGTGTGTGTGTGTATAGTTGCTCGTACTGGTAAAACAGCCTTACAAAACACTTGGTATTGATTAGTGTTGGGTCATTAAGTTTATCTTGATGTTAGAAGCACGTTCTTTGTTTATATATAGTAGATAGAAGATTGTTAGTGATTCTTAGAGCCTGTGCAAGACTTCTCTTTGTGAATTAAAACATCTTGGTCGACAATATTGATAAGTCTTGTCTAATGTGATTCATTGGTGCCTAAAAAGAAGCGACAATTTACTCAAATTATGAAGCGCAACGCACTGTTACTATACTGCCTGGTGAATATTGTTATTGTACCTCATGATACGGTGTCATTTGAGGGAGGGTTATCACCGGCACCACAGCGCTGTGAGCAACAACACATCACCCACTGTACGATAACAGTTTTGAGAGGCTACACAGGACACGATAACGTCCAGACGGGGGCGGCGCACTGGGCGAGGCTCCATGGTGGGTGGCAGCTCTGCCAGGGTTCCCTCCCTCATCTCCACTTTTCCCTCACGCTGTCGCCAACTTGTAATTATTGGGTCATGTTCGCTCGCTTGTCTACCCCATGTTTTCTCTCGGCTTAATTACATAACAAGGCCACATAACCCACAACCAATGATTTAACTATGCTTAATGTCACACGTTGAACACATCCTTAACTCATTGCTTAACCTTTTTAAATTAAAAAAAAAGTGATCGGGTGGGTAAACGCTAGTTAGAGTGGGAAGTCATGAATACCTCTGGAAGGATTCAGGTTTAGCACATATGCAAAAACATGATTGCAAAGCCTGCATGGAAATATGAAACCCGTGTAACATGATTTATACCAAAAGCTATGTCACGGATTTCTCTTATATATTCTTCAACGTATTTTCTAATATGTGTAAGACATATTCGGCAAAATGGTGAACCAAAGACTTATTAAATCAATGAAATTATCAACCGAAAACTGGGACTTGTCGAGCAAAGAACCTTGTAATATAAATGCGTCAGCGCTTTTGTTATTTTTAGTGTGATGGTAAGTACACGATGGTAGCGGGTCCTGGTCGCGGTATATTAACATGGTGTTGTCGCCCCCACACGACCTACTGCTGGTGTGTCCGGGCCCGGTGGGTTTATTAACGTGGTGTTGTCGCCCCCACATGACATACAGCTGGAGTCTCCACACCCGGTGGGTGTATTAACGTGGTGTTGTCGCCCCCACACGACATACAGCTGGAGTGTCCAGACCCAGTGGGTCTATTGACGTGGTGTTGTCGCCCCCACACTATCTTACTGATGGTGTGTCCGGGCCCGGTGGGTGTATTGACGTGGTGTGGTAGATCTGGGCTGGCGTGTATTGACATAGTAGTATTGTCGTCCCAGCACTACCTACTTGTGGTGGGCGCCTAAGAACACCTCCCTCATGCGCACTGCCATCACACATCATTTTCCTCTCACATACATTATTATGACATTTCATTGCATATCAGATTATTTCATGTTATAACTATCGTATTATCTGAAATTGCAATTCATTACCCAACCACCTCTTTTTCTGCAGTTATAGTTCGTTCACTTCAACAACCTCTGCTGTGAAGATCGACTGACGTGGAAGTTATCATAACTCTGGCGCCTCCATTGTGTAACTTCCTCCTCCCCAAGCCTGTCATTCCACGGTGTTATCTCTAACCAAATGAAGCTCATGTTGAAGAGCTGAATAGTGAAGTGCTGTTAGATGGGAGAAGAAAAGAGATAGAGAGACACCTGTGTTTACGTGGCTTTGAAGAGATAAAGAATAATTGGTTCACATTGATATGAAGATCGACTGATGTGGAACGTATCGTTGCTCTGGCACTGTAATTGTGCAACTTGCAATAAAACCGAAAGTGTAGCGTTGAATAGTGAAAATTAATGAGGTGGATGGAAAAGAAAAATAAATGTTTATGCCTTGCTTGAAGTGATTTTACCTTTGAGTGCTTTGAGAATGGAACTCATTATTCACAAGTCACCGCAACTGGATTTTACATCACTGCAGATATGAAAAAGGTAAGTCTCATTAATGTTCGTTCTGTACCATTGCAGTTTAGTTCATTTTGTTTTTACCAATATTTCGAATGACAAATTTTTATTGATAACAAGATTAGCAAAGTCAATGTGTTTGTGTGTGCGTGCACGGCCAAGCGAACAGGAAATGTCCAAGGAAAGTTACGTGACTTAGAGAACGCGGAGAGAAATGTTTGCTTGGACTGGAGTTGGTTGAGGTTATGTTCAAGAAAACACTAGTAGCCATGACAAGGCCTTGTCATAGAAGGTACGGTACACGTTATTACATTAGCAACGGTCGGCTGCGGTTTGATGGGTGTAATAGTTGTCAGTGGGGACGATGCACTGATGGCGTATATCTATAGATTTTTAAGTTATCTCAGATGGCCTGATACATGAGACAGCAGAGCAACATCAGTAGTTTACTGTACAAGGTTGTTAAAATATTAGTGGGTATAATTAACCTTAACAACACAAGTAATATCAAATTTTAGTGCATAAGCAAGCTAAAATAAGTTGAAAGTAGGAGGGTGACGTCACTGACCATATACAAGGCAACAACTTGACCGTGCACTGTTGTCAGGGTTTTTGTCACACTTGTAAGATTGTACGTGTTGTGAAGTGGAAAAGAGAGAAGTGTGGCGGCAGGTTAACACTGCTGATTTACATAAAACATAAGAAAATAAGGAGTCTGCAATAGGCCGGTTCGCCTGTGCATGGCAGTTCCTGTCGAGAGTTACTACCACTCTCTATCATCCATGAATCTATCTAGCCCCCTTTTGAAACTTTCCAGCGCTCCAGCACTTACTACAAAGTTGCTAAGCTTGTTCCACTCGTCCACCACCCTATTTGTGAACCAGTTCCTTCCTATCTCCCTCCTAAACCTAAACTTACCAAAATTATTCGAGATACAATACGGATGATATTGTTCGCCTACTTTAACTCTAGTTTCCCCTAGTCAACAGAGGAGGAATACCAGCTAATTGAATTGTGTTAAATTTAAGTTTTACAATATTCACGTGAATGTTCCATTCTCTACTCCGAGTGTATAACGTAGATAATTAAATAAATATTGGGTTCTGGTCACATACTGTTATGCATATAAATAGGAAATATTGTACTTTATATATATATATATATATATATATATATATATATATATATATATATATATATATATATATATATCCTGATGTGTGTTTGGTATAGGTCGGGCATATGAACATAATGTCAACTTTTGTCGTGGTTTCGTACGAGACAAATTGTTAGTGCTGTTTAAGTGGTAATGAGAGCAAAATTAGTGGCAATAACAGTAGCAAAAGTTATATCAGTGGTACTTTCACTTTCTATAAAGGCGACAAGACATTTTATAAAACGGTAGTATAAATAATAATTGTACGAGCAGCCACTTAGGAACGGAGTAAATTTAGAACACCAGTACGTGTAATAATATGAACGTAATAAATGAATCTGCTACCAATCGTTGAGGTCTCCTGTATCATAAGGAAGGATACTGGTAACTAGGCTGTCAACTGAGTCCCTGTGGTAGCACACAAAGGTGGTTGGTTGGTTGGTTGTGAGGCGGGCGGGAGGTGGTGGTGAGGGAGTGGGGCTGGGCGCGCTGTGAGAGTAAGAGAGAGAGAGAGAGAGAGAGGGGTTAGGGCGGCTTGGGTTGGAAGAGGCGGAGTAGGTGGCGGCGGCGGTGGTGATGTTGGTGGGTGATGCGGGTTGCTGGGAAAAATGAGGACCGAGATGCGCACGGCCATGTTGGGTGAGGAATTTTCGGGGTCCGACACCGTGATGGTTCTCGCTTGGGAAGGAGGGATGGCGAGTGGGGTGGGAGGCGGACTGGGGAGACTGCTCTTGGCGCGCCCACTCTAAAACCTGTCACACGCTAATGCTGGCATTTCTCTTATATTTTTTTCTTCTCTATAGTATAAGTTAGGCTATATAGTTCTTGTTTTAGTGTGTCTAGTTGAAATTATAATTTTACGGCATATTATTACCGAGCTTCAGAAAATACTCCTAAGCACAAATACTTACAAGAAGACAGTATAGCATTGTGTATACGCACGGGAGGCGTTTGAAGGTAGTCTCTTACAGCTGACGTCATCAAGTGAATCTGGACCTGACATAATGACTGGATCTGAGGCGCCTGCGTTGTGCGGTGTTCCAAGCTTCAAGTTAGGCTACACTACTACTGGTGTACCGTTTTTAGTGCGGTGCCTCCACTCTTTACGAGGTTATACTTTATTACTTTTTACTGTTGTATCGCGATTAATTTTGTGCTTCCACACACTCGAGTTCAACCATTTTCTTCTTCACTGTTTGTATTTTGTGAGAAGTGAAGGGCTTGCACACACCACACTCTTCATTGTCGGTGTTCCGTAGGTAGTGGAGAGCATACACACACTTCAAGGTTAGTATACATTCACCTTTGTTGAGGATGTATCGTGGGTAGTGGAACGCTCATACACAATACAAGCTAGGCTACACTTTGCTTTTATGTGGATGTTTCATAGGTAATGGAGCGTTCATCCACACAAGGCTAGGCTACTTTCACCTTTGCTGAGGGTGTATCGTAGGTAGTGGATCATTCATAAACACTACAAGCTAGGCTAATTTGCTGTAGGTGTTTCATGAGTAGTTGGATATTCATACAACAACACACACGATATACTACACAACAAGACTGGTTACACTGTACGGTACTCGGCTGCTGTTCTTGTGGACACGTTCATTCTGTACAGTATATAGTGGCATTGTGTAATGGAGGTTAATGACCGTGACTTCTATAAGATGGATATCAGTGTATCTTAATTTTACTGCCGTTTTGCTAGACACTATTCTAAATGTTCGTATTTTGTACACATTTCATTATTCTTATGGAATTTGTTGCTAATCGTAAAGGCAAACTGTTTCGTGCGTATGATGGAATGGCACGAATACATATTTACTTCCTCAATGCAGTATTCTGGGAGAATTTGTGATTATTCTGTGTAAGAACTCAGTTTTCTTTGTGCCAGTAGGTATTCAATATTCATGTATTCACAAGTGAACTAGATAATTTATGCCGATCCCCCGTGGCATTGGAAGTTTGCTGTAGTGTTTTAAGCCAAAAAGTATTGATTTTGTTCATAGAAGAATTTCGGTAGATGACATTTGACTTCATCATTGGCATTCCATGACGAAAGTAAAAAGTGGTTACAGTGACATTAAGCTATTTTCACCCAACACTCCGTCTAACCTCGGTGCCCAGTCAGATGAGCTCATCGGCCGCTGAAGGTTAAACCTATAATTTGAACGTTGTGAATAAGTTTGTCGTGCGTACAATAATAGCCAAGACTTCAATACGAAGGTCAGTCATGAGAAACTCTAATTCTTGTATTCATACGCCGCCGTGTGTTCAGTAATGTATGTGTGTACAGTCTAACATAGGAGAGTGGTAAGTTCCACGTATACTGTGGTGAGTCATGGTGCGTGGGTGTTGGTAGGTGTGGAGAGAGGTGCTGGTTTCACCTACCCTGTTTATACTGTACAGTTGGGCATTGACGCATTAGATTACCGTTTTGGTATGAGGTGATGCCAACTGTCTTTTGACTGAGCATTGCCACAAACGGTGCACCATCCAACAAACGGTAGTTGTGTAGCCGGCGAGTGAGGTATGACAGGGGAATGTTGGTAGGCCGCCAAAATAGTGAGAGCGTCATCCAGCGCGGACACAGATGGTGCTCCTCGCTCCCTGTACTTCATCAAACAAAGGTCTGAGCGAGTCGAGCGACTCGACCACACCACCCTGCTGCTCCTGTAATGGAGAATAACCACCATTTCCCGCGATGTTTACGAGTTTTGTACTCTCCTATTTTCTGTTCGATAAGAAATGTTTGCATATAAGAACATACTAGTCTGTAATTCAGTTAATGGTGTAATTGTAGGTATTGATTGAGCCCTAAATGTGGTTTGTTCGAGGGATATGTTAAGAATACAATATATTTAATTATTTTATTCAGGCCATGACGTCCGCTCTCTTGATTCCAAGACATTTTATGGGCTGTATTAAGGTGTGTGGGGGTCTCTCACGAGCGGACAGTCGTCATGACAAGGAGGTATTCATAAGGTCCTACTCCAAGATACGCACTCAGCCTCATCTCAACAAAATTTCCAACTAAAGCTGCATAATCAACACCATTCTATAAAACATTATTGTTTGTAGTAAGTCCAGTCTTACATCGCTCTTTGGATACGATCATGTTAGCAAACGCACTGTGCAAGGGCAACACAGCAAAACCCTGACGCATCAGCCGGCAATAACATTAACCACCGCAGTTGGTACCAGCGACAAGAGTCACACACAAACACCACCACACCTACTGCACGGCGCAACCTCGCTACAACGCCCTCTTCGGTCCTGGCAGCCCCGCTACATTGACACCGGGGGAGACAATGCGTGGCCAGGCCATAAGCGAAGTTATTGATTCCAACTCATATAGCCGAGGCGACCACGGCAACCCCCTGCCAAAATCCTGTTTCACTACAACGCTCGTTCATCGCAGGGTTCTTGCAGAGGGCGTCGTGTTCGTGTAGGCTGCCATGCGTTACAATGCAAATTCCAGATAAAATCGAGGATGAGTGAGATATTTTTGGAGTCCCGGCAGAAACTGTTGTGTCGTGCCGTGTATGGCAAGGACATCACACTTTAGAACTAAAGCTTTCTGTAAAGTTTTTGTGTCCAGAAGTCACTGTTATCAGAATACGTGAACACGAGTCTGATTGTAAAATACCTAGAAATTAGTTTTGTAGGTCAAAGGTAGAAAATAGTCACAACTTGTACGTAACTTGTAAGATTTTATTAGTATTCTATGAACCATATACCGTATGTGTAGTGAAATTACGAGGACCGTGTTTTCATGTTGATAATGGCGTCTTTATGATGTCCATGATTATAAATGAAGGTGGATGAGATAATTTAGTGTAAAGATTGTGGGTGGTGGCGGGCGAGGGAGAGAGGCTAGGCTAGTGTGCGGGGTCCTCCCTCCGTGTCTGACTGCGATTGGAGGAAAACCTGCAGAAAAAAAAGTCTGAGAAGATTTATGGAGCGACATTAGGGTATGAAATATGAACCAACAGTGGGAAACGGATTATAAAGCAACATTAAGGAATGCATCCTGACTGGAGTAATTGCTTCGAAGAGGGATTTGTGGAGTAATTTCCGAGGTAGGAACCAGCGACTACCAGCACTTGTTGACACGTATCAGAGAGCGGCATTAATTCCCGCAGCCCGCGGTAATCTGAGAATGGCACACTTGCACCCTGTTTCACTATTTTCTTGACGCTGAATGATCTAGTGGTTACAGTTGTCCACCGCGAGGTATATCCCAAATCTGACTGCTGACAGTGACTTGCTTGACAAATTGAGCCTGGGTCAGTGACTCGTCAAGTGACCTAGCGCCTTACACGACTCCCCTAACAATTGCAAGTTGAGCACAGCACATCTGACCGCTCGCCTTGACTTATGCTACATGTTGGGAAGTTCACATTTCCGTGTACGATTACTCTTGTAAAAAAAAGAAAATGTACTCAATTATTTCAGTCTTACTAGCCACCATCAAAACATCCAGTAATTGGTTTTCTTCCAAGTATAATATGGAGTTTGATTTTTCTTCAGTTTACCTCTCCTCAGTGTCCAGTAACCCCTCAAGGTGTTTGGTATTCATGGTCCGCGAGCCAGAGTGTGTAGATAGATTAGCAGAAGGTTGCGTTGAGGATGAGGTATAGAGTTAACACTCATTGGGCATGACTGTTTTATAACTGATCTGCAGTGTATAGTGGTTGGGGAAGGACTGGGGCTGACAGGTCACACCACTCGTCCACACCAACACTACAAACCCTAAATTCTCTCTCACACACACACACACACACAGAGGGAGTGTGGACTGCCAGACAGCAGTGGCTCGGGGACGGCGTCAGTCATGGCTGGTCCAAGTTATGTAAATTCTGAGTTGTGAACCGATATTGTAGTCTCTCCCCTGTTTACCTGGAGTTGACCTGGAATGTGGTTAAGATCCTTCGCCCCTGAAGTGTGGATCCCGGCTTAGATCTGCTTAGTTTGATATCTTATGATCCACCAAAGTATAATATGTAGTTTCGTACTCTTGGTTTATGTAACGAACAGTTTAGACCGCGTGTGTGTGTTAAGTAGAAAACGGTGTATTGTGGTTATGTTTCACCAGCTTGTGTATCTAGGCGGTACACAGTGTAATTTTTTAGATGTGTACCTGGAATGTTTTAGTCAGGAGCTCAAGGCTGGCACCAATGAAAGGATGATCAAGTATGGCCCCCCCCCCACCCACGGGTGGGTTAAGCCTATTGAGGACCCTGGCCTGAGGCAGAATTTTGGGTCGTTATAGAAGTAATCATATTCAGTATAGGTAGTAATATAGTCACTAAGTACTTAGAGTTGCATTAAAGCTTCACAGAACAAACATGGTGTCAACGTAGCGTCGTAGTGAGAATTAAAAATTGGAAAACCCGCCATTTCAAACTAATTATTATTAGTCCTCGGTTCTTACAAAGGGAATGACAATTCTTCCCACCAGAAAATAATTATATAGCTCAGAGAGCATTATGCCATACATGGTTCAGGCTTTGTAAACAGTACCAAGGTGCCAACGGCGACACCAGATCTCTTTTAACTATCTTCCCGCGATACATAAAAGCCACTTTCGTGGCAGTTTTTTTTACGTTTTCTTTTATGTTTTCCTATTATGGTCGACAAGGGTAAGACCGAACCCTAGCTCTGAATTCTAGTATCAGAGCCTGGGGCTGAAGCTTATGTTCAAAGCTTTGTACTGAAGCTTAAGACAAGCCTGGAAGTGGCTCTTAGGTCTAAATATAATCCGAAGCCCTGTGGGTGTAACCTGGGATGCCATTTTTTGATTAATTTTTGGGTCCGTCTCGGTACTCTAGTTTACCTCACTGAAAAGAAATGCAAAATATTCAGCAGGTGTTCAACTCTTCGGCCGACACGCTTGGTTGCCCAGCCGTAGATTGCCGCTGGTCCTCACATGGCTGTGGGAATGTGTAGCCGGGAACGTAACACTTAACCATCACCACCAGTAACCCAGGCACGCTCGCTCCCCACCTCCACGCCCGTAGTTGCTCACTCCTTGCACCCACACCTGCCTCCAGCCCGAGGCTACAGCACAAAACAACTTTATATATATATATATATATATATATATATATATATATATATATATATATATATATATATATATATATATATATATATATATATATATATATAGAGAGAGAGAGAGAGAGAGAGAGAGAGAGAGAGAGAGAGAGAGAGATATCTGTGTGTTACTATAGCGTGTAGTCTACAAAAATATCTTTAGTCTAACCTAAATACCTTGTAGACCGCCCGTATTTAAAGCGGATGATAATTTAATGGGATTATTTTTTTAAATGAAAGAGGACGACATATTTATTTGTAAAAAAAGAGAAAGTGATCGAAAATCGTTTTTATCTGATGCAGTAAGGCCGTGGAGGCTCCTGGCGGGTATCTGAGGTCGGGTGTGAAGCCGGCGTGATTAACGACGTAATGAGTCAAAATTCATTGTGATGCAAGGCGGGTGCTACCAGCCCTTGGGACCCAACAACAATGTTGGTGGAGGCTCGCCCGGGCCACCGACACAACCACAAGAAAGAAAGGTTGTACGGGAAGGATGTTGTGGTGAACTGGTGCGTCATGACCTTTCAGTACACTGACACCTTGTATCTATCACCCATTAGTTTACCGATGCCTTAATCTGTCTCTTCTCTTTATAGTTAAATCTACATATACCTCCCCCCTTTGTACCTCTATTTCTCATATAACACAGTCCGTAGAATAAAACAATGAGATCGAATCAATGACGGTGATGGGTAGTTTGTTTCACTCGTCCACTACTGTTTCCAAATAATTTCTCGCCTTAATCTAAATTTGTCTAATTTAAAATCAATCTACGTGTTCGCTCCTGGTTTGACAGTTGTATTAGTTATATCACCCCATCTTCATCCCACCTCTACGTCTCTCAAAAGAATGAAAATTCAGATTTCTTTGTCTATAATCAAGGCTTCTAATGCCCGGGATTAGCTATTTCATCTTCCTCTGAATTTTTCTCGGGAATCGATAACCATTCTATAGTATGGTAGCCAAAACTGAACACTATGATCCAAATGTGTTGCTACAATAGTAGCTGTTTACCGGGATAATTACACTGTAGCGTCCATTATCTTAACCTAACCCAGGACAAGTTAGGTTAGGTTAGTGGAAGCTATAGTGTAAATATCCCGGTAGACCAACACCAGCTCGGTAGACCGCATACTATAATAGCTCCCCAAATGTGGTCTCATATACGTACTGTACATGAGATATACTGTAGCTTAAGGATAGGCTCTATTGTCCTGTTACTAACATTCTTAGATATGAACCCAAGTACCTTTGACTTTGTTTCCAACATAAACGCGTTGCTAACATGTCCTTAAAAACAGGTGTAGTACCAGAATCCTGGAGGATAGCGAATGTAATACCGATTTTCAAGAAGGGGGATAGATCACTATCCTCTAACTACCGCCCAATCAGTCTAACATCAATAGTAGGCAAATTACTGGAAGCAATCATCTCAAACTCTATTCGAAATCACCTGGAGAAGCACAGATTGATCAATGATTCCCAGCATGGCTTCACAAGCGGACTTTCATGTCTAACTAATCTATTAACATTCTTTTCATCAGTTTTCGAATCGGTGGACGAGGGGCACAATTATGATGTGGTATATCTCGACTTTAGCAAAGCCTTCGACAGAGTCCCCCACGAAAGACTAATTAGAAAGGTAGAAGCACATGGCATCAAAGGTGACATCCTTAAATGGATTAGGGCGTGGTTACAGGACAGGAAACAGCGAGTGAGCATTAACGGCACTAAGTCACATTGGAGCAACGTCACAAGTGGTGCCCCAAGGCCTCAGTACTTGGACCATTATTATTTATTATATACATAAACGACATAGATATCGGCATAGACAGCAACATAAGTAAATTTGCTGATGACACTAAAATAGGACGTGTTATTAAATCTGACGAGGACTCGGCAAAACTACAGGAAGATCTAAACAAATTTTTCGAATGGTCTGAAAAATGGCAGATGAAATTCAACGTCGACAAATGTAAAGTACTCAGTATAGGAGATGTAAACAGGGAAACCAGATACCAGATGAACAACGATGCCATAGAGAAATCCGACTGCGAGAGAGATTTAGGAGTAATGATAAGTAGGAACCTTAAACCAAGTAAACAATGTGTTTTTGCTCGTAACAAGGCTAATAAAGTACTTGGGTTCATACAAAGGAGTGTTAGTTACAAGACTAGCCAGGTCATCCTAAAACTGTATCTTGCTCTTGTGAGACCACACCTGGACTACGCAGTTCAGTTCTGGTCACCGTATTACAGAATGGATATAGAATCCTTGGAAAGAATTCAGAGGAGAATGACAAGACTAATCCCGGGCATTAGGAACCTTGAGTATAGAGACAGGCTAAAGCATCTTAATTTGCACTCCCTCGAGAGACGTAGAGCGAGGGGCGACCTGATAGAGGTGTATAAGTGGAAGGCAGGGCTAAACAAAGGGGACATTACAAAGGTACTCAAACTATCCAACCAGGAGCGAACTCATAACAATGGTTTTAAATTAGATAAATTTAGATTTAGGCGTGAAATCGGTAAACACTGGTTTGGAAACAGAGTAGTGGATGAATGGAACAAGTTACCAAATATCATCATTAACTCGAATACGCTGAATAGCTTCAAACGTAGGTTGGATGCTTATATGAGCAATAGGGGTTGGGTGTAAACGGGACTGCCCAGTATGGGCCAATAGGCCCGCTGCAGTTTCCTCCATTCTTATGTTCTTATGTTCTCTATGCAGTTGAGTTGTTCAGCTGATAGCTGGTTCCCAGGTTTCCGTTCCCCACCTTTAGAACTTTACATTTTTTTCACATTAAATTACATCTCATTTTTCAGTCCATACCGGTACTAAAATTTTGTTTTATGTCTTACTGTAAGTTTTCGGAGTTTTTAAATTTAATTATAAGTTCTATTTATTTGTTGTCAGCAAATTTAGCCATGTTGCCGTCAGCGCCTATATTTATGTCGTTTATGTATACAATAGATAGTATTAATCCCAGTACTGAGCTTTGGGGTACGCCACCTCAGTCGGATTTTGGGCCATACTTACTGTTTCCTGCCCGTTATCTACACTCCAATCCAATATAGAATCCCCCCCCCCTCCCCAATACCGTGTTCCCTCACCTTACGTACGGTATTAGTCTTTCGTGAGGGACTCTGTCTTTATTAAAGTCGAGGTATCCATCGTCAACTACAGTACTTTGAAAACACCTGTAAAGAAGGATAATAGATTTGTCAGATACGAATGCCCTCTGGTAAAGCTATGCAGTCATTAATCAGCTTGTGCGTCTCGATGTGATTTCCATTAATCAACTAAACCCTCCACGAAAAACTAACAGTTGTAGGGATTCTTGATGTAATAAAATTTTCGGAATTTATTTAGACGACAGTTTACATCACTGATTGGATCAAGGCCCCGGTAAGTATCTTTCGAGGCGATTACAAAAATACCACATGAACATGACGTTGACCATTGTGATTGTTAAATGTGACGTTAAAGAGCTTTGACTACAAGGTATGTGACTTGGCCAAGGTGAAGATTTAACCTTCAACAAGAACATATACTGTACGGTATATTTAATTTTTCAGTGCTTGTGTCAGCCATATGCTTAAGTTACTTAACCGGGATTTACAAGTGTCTGGGGTGGGATGAAGGAACAAGCGGTACATGTGTAAAGTGCTTGAGAAACCATCAGCTACGTGTTGCCACGTACAAAGCCTTGGGAGGGGTTGCATGATCTTGCTCTGGGGTGTGAGGTGAAACACAATGGTTGTCTTGAATCCGACGAGGGCTGTTATGTGATGATAGAAGTGGTTGAAGAAAACAAAGCTAAAAGATGGCTGGAGAGCCATGGGGAGATATGCACAAAGTGAAAGTTTACATGCAAGACGTTGGATTTTGTGGAATGTTAGAGAAAGAAGACAAGAGAGAACAATGTACTGCGATACTGATGTACGGTAACCGAAGACAGTTGTCCCTGAAGCTAATAATGAGATGAACCCCGCACGAGTGCCAACGCTCACACGTCCTGCACAATATACTGTAACTCACTCAAGGTTTACAGTGAAACTTCTCAAATGTGAGGACTCAAGAATTTACTGAATGTGTGCAATAATAATTAAACCAACTTCTTTACGTTTGTACAGTATTTTATTTATTTTAAGTTAATGGATAAATTTTCCCATTCACTAAATACAATAGTATAGAGAATTCGTTTTGATATTTCACATGACTACATTAGTGTTTAGAGCTGTGGTGGGCAGTTAAATGAGGAGGGATGTTGCATTACACAGCTGCACACCACACAGTGACCTCCGCACCAGGCGCTCAAGAAAGGTCTCAAGAAGTTAGTTTTGTTCATTCGGACATGACAAATGGCCCGGTAGCTGATAAAGCGAGTTACAGGGAAACTAAATACGAATCGGTTGATGAGATGTCTGAAGAGAGAACCGCATTATCTTACCTCAACCGTTTCATCTTATTTGGTTTATTTGCTCGACGTACTGATACAGTTATTCACGTAGCTAAATCATATAACGATGGCAAGAAGGTAAACAATATTAAACTTGTAATCAACAGCTAGATTAATCGTTGCCAATAAGACTAAGTATCTATACAGTATTGTCAAACATCACCCTGAGTCACGGGTGTCCAGTACTTTGTTTACTATCATCATTAATAACCACCAGTGTCATAATACTCGGAGTCACGGGTGTCCTGTGCTTTTTTATTTCCATAATTAACAACCATTTTATTGTTTGAAAATTCTTCTCACATTGATGAAGTGCACTTTATTTAGATAGGTGCTTCCAATAAGCATGTAAGCCGAGGATACCGCACATAACATTGTAATAAAGGGTGTGACGTCCTTCTTGCCGGGTGTGAGTACTGGCATGCGTCCCTGTCGCACATGTGAGAGATTGTCAGTTTAAATTAACCTTTACATTTGTTGTGCGGACATTTTCATCCACCTAACATTTTTTTGTCTTAATTCTGTTTCTTAATTTCAACCATCTTAAGCGCCAATTAGAATTCGTTATAAAAATTGGATATTGTCATGATGACCATGTTTACACTTTAGTTAAAGCTTTATTCAACTGTTGCAAGGGGCTTGTGGCAAGACCTGGGGCGGGGCGGGGCGGGGCAGGGCGGGGCGGGGGAGAGGTGGCTGTGCTGGACGACTCCCCAGGGAGTACTGTGCTGTGCCCCTAAATCCTGACCACGTATGACAACCAGTCCATGGCTCACACCACCCCACCCTGTCATCACAACCAGTCCATGGCTCACACCACCCCACCCTGTCATCACCATGGCTCACACCACCCCACCCTGTCATCACCACCACATAGATCTCACAACCGTATACAATTTATAACATTATTCCTTTTCAGAACGAACCAGGAACTGTCATTATCATATAATATTCTTCCTTCATTATTCAGCGAGCTTGATCCATCTAACTGTTCCTTCCTGTTCGATACAGTGAGCTACTTGATCCATCATATCATTTTGGTTCCAGCAAATACATGTCACGATAAGGTGATTAATGAGTTGAAACAGTTTATTTTGTATTTATTTTTTAATTGAAACAGTTCATTTAGCCAGAAAAAAACAGATACAGAGTGGATAATAATGACAATATTAACATGGCTGAGCCAGTTGAGAACCTGAGTGTTGCAGCATGCAGGCTGAGGTCTTCATAACACATCTCGGAACTCTCAGTACTATGCTCTAGTCAGGTAAGGTCAATGGCCATCTTATCAGTGAAGGTTTTTATTACAGAGGAAAGAATACCAGGTATATTCAACAGGGAAGTACTGGAGATACCGTACAGGGTGACAGGTGTTGTGAATGTGTTCACTGTGTGAAGAGAATGCAAGGTGGGGTTCAGTGTTCATATTGCGTGGTTAAAGGTGTGTTTGTTGCAGGAGTCAGCGGAGAGTGAAGGAATGAAGTATGCAGGTGGCGTATGTACAGTGTTCTGTCTTCATCTTGTGTGCGTGTTCAACATGTGTCTGAAGAAGGACATCTCGCCTTGCCTCCCAACGCACTATTGTACTACCAGCTCTATACTGCCAACATAAAATGACCACAGTTAAATCAGCACTACTCTGTCAACGCAGTACTTCTAACATTATAATGATAACATAACATAAAATAATCACCGCAGCACTACCTACAAAGCCCTCGGTAATAGCGTGCCAATACCAAGGTCAATATGACCTTGGCCAATACATACACGACTACGCTTACAACGCCAGTACTGTATTAGACTGTCAGGACCAGCACCACCACCAGTACACTCCTCACGAGCCTAACGCACTCAGAACCTAGGATAAATCAAAGTGATCCACTCTAAACATAAGGTATCCAGCACGCAGTATCTCGCGGCTTAGATGACCGGTATAAAATCGGCAGCAGGTGGTGGGCCAGGCACAATATACCGGGGATTTGGTGGTCGGGGAGTAAAGGTTACCTCCCGCACCAGGTCAACCAGCCTACCTCACACTAGAGTTCTCAAACTTCACTACCACACACTATGGTACTCCAGCTTCGCTACCACACACACTGTGGTACTCCAGCCTCGCTACCACACACTATGGAACTCCAGCCTCACTACCACACTGTGGTACTCCAGCCTCGCTACCACACACACTGTGGTACTCCAGCTTCGCTACCACACACTGGTACTCCAGCCTCACTACCACACACTGTGGTACTCCAGCCTCACTACCACACACTGTGGTACTCCAGCCTCGCTACCACGCACTATGGTACTCCAGCCTCGCTACCACACACCCTTTGGTACTCCAGCATCGCTACCACACACTATGGTACTCCAGCCTCACTACCACACACTGTGGTACCCAGCCTCGCTACCACACACTGTGGTACTCAGCCTCACACCACACACACTATGGTACTCCAGCCTCGCTACACACACACTACTCAGCCTGCTACCACACACTCAGCCTCGCACACACACTGGTACTCCAGCCTCACTACCACACCTACTCCAGCCTCGCTACCACACACTGTAATTACTGCCACCCCCGCCTGCTACCACACACACCATGGTACTCCAGCCCGCTACCACACACCGTGTCCAGCCCCGCTACCACACACTGGTGCTCCAGCCTCACTACCACACACCGGTACTCCAGCCCACACACACTGTGGTACTCCAGCCACACACCATGCACCCAGCCACACACACACACTATGGTGCCCACACACACTCACTCAGCCCTCGCTACCACACACTATGGTACTCCAGCCCTCGCTACCACACACACTATGGCACTCCAGCCCTCACTACCACACACACCATGGTACTCCAGCCTCCTACCACACACTAGGCACTCCAGCCTGGTACTCCAGCCTCACTACCACACCCCCTATGGTACTCCAGCCTGCCACACACTATGGTACTCCAGTATACACTTTGGTACTCCAGTATACACTATGGTACTCCAGCCTTACTACTCCAGCCTTACTACCACACACTATGGTACTCCAGCCTCACTACCACACACTATGGTACTCCAGCCTCACTACCACACACTGTGGTCCTCCAGCCTCGCTACCACACACACTATGGTACTCCAGTATACACTATGGTACTCTAGTATACACCATGGTACTCCAGTATTCACTATGGTACTCCAGTATACACTATGATACTCCAGTATTCACTATGGTACTCCAGTATTCACTATGGTACTCCAGTATTCACTATGGTACTCCAATATTCACTGTGGTACTCCAGTATTCACTATGGTACTCCAGCATACACTATGGTACTCCAGCTCCACTTCCACACACTATGCTACTCCAGCCTCGCTACCACACACTGCGGTGCTCCAGCCACGGTACCACACACTGTGGTAGTCCAGCCTCGCTACCACACACTGCGATTCTCCAGCCTTGCTACCACACACTGCGGTTCTCTAGCCTCGCTACCACACACTATGGTAGTCCAGCCTCGCTACCACACACTGCGGTTCTTCAGCCTCGCTACCACACACTGTGGTTCTTCAGCCTCGCTACCACACACTGTGGTTCTTCAGCCTCGCTACCACACACTGTGGTTCTTCAGCCTCGCTACCACACACTGTGGTTCTTCAGCCTCGCTACCACACACTACGGTTCTCCAGCAACGTAGCCAAGTATTGGGAACTCAGAGACTTGGTCAGGTACTACAGATGTCTGCGGTAATACAACAATAGTGCAGCAGTGAACGACATAATTTAAAGTGCGACAATGTTTTAAAAGGTACGATATCATTGTTAATTGTAATAATATACCAGCGGTGTATGAAGAAACTCTCAGTACAATAGTTTATTCTAAAAGTGTACGATACAGTCGAGAAACGTGATGGCACCATTTAGAATCGTTTATCATAGTTAAAATTACGACGTTTAAAACTGAACTGTACAGGGTATTTGTTAAATTCAGCTTTCTACTGTACAAGCTGGTGCATATTTTGAAAACCTGTCCGATGTAGGTGATTAATGTTAGGGTCTTAGTGTTGAACTTAACAGACGATTTGGGAATAACATGTAGAACACAACTCGATTAGTGTACTGGACGATCATTTTCTATACGTGAACGATACAGACAGTAGATAATTATAATGTATAGGCGATTAGCGTGTGACGTGAACTTTACGTTGAAAATATTGTAGACGTTTAAGATACAACCTGTACAGTATATTTGGTGGTTGGCGTGAGGGCTGCACCTTATACGTGGGGCGCTCCCAACCTGCACACTGGAGGCGCGCTCGTTCATCCAGGGAAGGCACGTTGAGGTGGGCGACTCACCTATAAGAGCTACCTTGTTTCTCGACCCACGTCTCACTCTCGCTCTCCCAGATTCTGATCGATTTACGTGTACACTAACGCCAGGAGTATTATATGACGGCTATAAGCAAGAGGGAAAGACTACTATAAAGCAAAATTTATATCGGGAACAAAGAGGCTTTTCTAATATTTTTGTTCCGAGTATTGATCAGCTAAAGATGGTGTAGCGTGACCCTGGCAGATGAAGCCGTACAAGTTGTGGCGTAAGTACACACACACACACACACACACACACACACACACAAGCGCGCGCGCCTATGCACGCTTACTTGAATACATACCACTTGAATGATTTTATCCTTCTTATTTATGAAATGAAAATTCTTACATAAAATCTTGATCTTTCAGGGAGAGAGACTTAAAAGGAGATGCATATAATATTTACATACAGCATAATTAACACAGCCTGGCTATACTCCACAGTACACACGCACGCCCATTGGCTGCTGGGATTTATAAACAGAAATGGATGACCAATCACCAATTTTACGGTGATTATATTAGCGAAAATTTTAATTTGTTTCTAATACTGTGGTTGCTTATTTATGATTTATAAAAGAGACAAAGTTTTCTATGGAGAAATAAAAAGTTTTTGAGGTTAATGAGGGACGTGTGTGTGTCTGTGTGTACATAAGGTTGAGTGTGTGTGTGAGGGCTGACCAGTATTGGCCGAGTTGTTCACTAAGAATGGATAACATAACGTAGAGAGACGTGTGTGTTGTGGGAGGTCAGTTAATATTTCCCCTGATACTGAATGGTACTACTGTATTAATGTTGGTTGGGTATTTTAATTTGCGAATTTAATGTTTGTTTAAGTATTTCGTGTTTGTTAAGTAGTCACTTACTTTTTTTAAGGAGATAGTGTGATCACAGAGTTTGTCCTTACTAAAATGTCTTATCTTTTTTCCAGTGTTTATATAGCCAGAAAATTACTGATAGCTCTTGTACAGTAACGTCAGTAATCACATGGCCAAGGCTTGTGGGTGTTGTAGCTCTGTGTGAAGGCGCCTCGGGAAACATGTTTATAAGATTATGTTAATGAACCTTATAATCTGGTGTTTGAGTGCCGAGTTTATTATTATTATTATTATTATTATTATTATTATTATTATTATTATTATTATCATCATCATTATCATTATCATTATTATTAAAGTTCGGTACATATTAATTAATTTGTAAGAATAGTAGATATGCCATTTTTTTTCCTTGTGTTCAGGATAGTGAGAACGTTGGCAGGATTGGTAGTGTCTAGTGCCTGCGTATCGCGTCACACTCACACACAAATACACACACACTAACACACACACACTAACACACACACACTAACACACACTAATACACACACACACACTAACACACACGCACACACTAACACACACACACACACACATACATACATACATACATACATACATACATACATACATACATACATACATACATACAGAGAGGCTTACAGATTAACATGATCCACCGTTTGTGTGTAAATGGCTTAGTTAAAGCTTGAACCTGAACTGCCTTTGGTGGCGCTTTGACTGGTAACCGACACACACACAGACTGATAACCGACACACACACACACACACACAGACTGGTAACCGTCACAGACTGTTAACCGTCACACACACACAGACTGCTAACTAACACACAGATTGGTAACCGACATACACAGACTGGTAACCGACACACACACACAGACAGGTAACCGACACACACAAACTGGTAAACGACACACACACACACACACAGACTGGTAACCGACACACACAGATTGGTAACTGACACACACAGACTGGTAACCGACACACACAGACTGATAACCGACACACACACACACACACACACACACACACACACACACACACACTGGAAACCGACACACACAGACTGATAACCGACACACACACACACACACACACACTGGAAACCGACACACACAGACTGATACAACCACACACACACACACACACACACACACACACACACACACTGGAAACCGACACACACAGACTGATAACCGACACACACACACACACACACACACACACACACACACACACACACACACTGGAAACCGACACACACAGATTGGTAACTGACGCACACAGACTGGTAACTGACACACACAGACTGTACCATACAGTCTGGTAACTGACACACACAGAGTGGTGTAACTCATACACATACACTGGTAACCGACACACAGACTGGTAACCGACACACACACAGATTGGTAACTGACACACACAGTGGTAAACACACACACAGACTGGTAACTGATACACACAGTCTGGACCTACACACACAGAGTGGTAACTGACACACAGACTGGTAACTGACACACACAGACCGGTAACTGACACACACAGACTGGTAACTGACACATACAGACCGGTAACTGACACACACAGACTGGTAACTGACACACACAGACTGGTAACTGACACACACAGAGTGGTAACTGACACACACAGTGGTAAACACACACACAGACCGGTAACTGACACACAGACCGGTAACCTGACAACACAGAGTGGTAACTGACACACACACGACCGGTAACTGACACACAGACTGGTAACTGACACACACAGTCTGGTAACTGACACACACACACTGAAACTGACACACACAGACTGGTAACGGACACACACACAGACTGGTAACTGACACACACAGAGTGGTAACTGACACACACAGAGTGGTAAAACACACACACAGACTGGTAACTGATACACACAGTCTGGTAACTGACACACACAGAGTGGTAACACACACACAGACCGGTAACTGACACACACAGACTGGTAACTGACACACACAGTCTGGTAACTGACACACACACTGGAAACTGACACACACAGACTGGTAACCGACACACACACAGACTGGTAACTGACACACACAGAGTGGTAACTGACACACGCAGAGTGGTAAAACACACACACAGACTGGTAACTGATACACACAGTCTGGTAACTGACACACACAGAGTGGTAACTGACACACACAGACCGGTAACTGACACACACAGACTGGTAACTGACACACACAGTCTGGTAACTGACACACACACACTGGAAACTGACACACACAGACTGGTAACTGACACACACAGAGTGGTAACTGACACACACAGACCGGTAACTGACACTCACAGACCGGTAACTGACACACACAGTCTGGTAACTGACACAGACACAGACTGGTAACCGACACACACACATACTGGTAACTGACACACACAGACCGGTAACTGACACACACAGACTGGTAACTGACACAGACAGACTGGTAACCGACACACACACATACTGGTAACTGACACACACAGACCGGTAACTGACACACAGTCTGGAACTGACACAGACAGACTGGTAACCGACACACACACATACTGGTAACTGACACACACAGACCGGAACTGACACACACAGATTGGTAACTGACACACACAGATTGGTAACTGACACACAGACTGGTAACTGACACCAACACAGAGTGGTAACTGACACACACAGACCGGTAACTGACACACACAGACCGGTAACTGACACACACACACACTGGAAACTGACACAAACAGGTAACTGACACACACAGAGTGGTAACTGACACACACAGTCTGGTAACTGACACACACAGACCGGTAACTGACACACACAGACTGGTAACTGACACACAGAAGAGTGGTAACTGACACACACAGAGTGGTAACTGACACACACAGACTGTAACTGACACACACAGATTGGTAACTGACACACACAGACTGGTAACTGACACACAGATTGGTAACCGACACACACAGACTGGTAACTGACACACACAGATTGGTAACTGACACACACATCCTGGTAACCGACACACACACAGATTGGTAACCGACACACACAGACTGGTAACTGACACACACAGATTGGTAACTGACACACACATCCTGGTAACCGACACACACACAGATTGGTAACCGACACACACAGACTGGTAACTGACACACACAGATTGTAACTGACACACACATCCTGGTAACCGACACACACACAAACTGGAAACCGACACACACACAAACTGGAAACCGACACGCACACATATTGGTAACTGACACACACAGACTGGTAACTGACACACAGACTGGTAACTGACACACACAGACTGGTAACTGACACACACAGACTGGTAACCGACACACACAGACTGGTAACTGACACACACAGACTGGTAACTGACACACATCCTGGTAACCGACACACACACAGATTGGTAACTGACACACACAGAGTGGTAAAACACACACACAGACTGGTAACTGATACACACAGTCTGGTAACTGACACACACAGACTGGTAACTGACACACACAAACTGGTAACCGACACACACAGACTGGTAACTGACACACACAGACTGGTAACTGACACACATCCTGGTAACCGACACACACACAGATTGGTAACTGACACACACAGACTGGTAACTAGACACACACAGACTGGTAACTGACACACAGACTGGTAACTGACACACACAGACTGGTAACTGACGCACACAAATTGGTAACTGACACACAGATTGGTAACTGAGACACACAGACTGGTAACTGACACACATCCTGGTAACCGACACACACACAGATTGGTAACTGACACACACAGACTGGTAACTGACACACACAGACTGGACTGACACACAGACTGGTAACTGACACACACAGACTGGTAACTAACACACACAGACTGGTAAAAACACACACAGACTGGTAACTGACACACACAGTCTGGTAATCGACACACACAGACTGGTAACTGATACACACATACTGGTAACCGACACACACACAGATTGGTATCCGACACACACAGACTGATAACCGACATACACACACACACAAACTGAAACCGACACACACAGATTGGTAACTGACACTCTACAGACTGGTAACTGATACACACATACTGGTAACCGACACACACACAGATTGGTAACTGACACTCACAGACTGGTAACTGACACTACAGACTGGTAACTGACACACACAGACTGGTAACTGACACTCACAGACTGGTAAAACACACACACAAACTGGTAACTGACACACACATACTGGTAACCGACACACACAGACTGGTAACCGACACGCGAAGACTGGTAACCTGACACATACACAAACTGGAACCGACACACACACACACACAAACTGAAACCGACACACACACACACACAAACTGAAACCGACACACAGATTGGTAACTAACACACAGACTGGTAACTGACACACACAGACTGGTAACTGACACACACAGACTGGTAACTGACACACACAGACTGGTAACTGACACACACACACAGATTGGTAACTCATACACATATACTGGTAACCGACGCAACACAGACTGGAACCGACACACACCCACACACACACACACACACACACACACACTCACACACACACAGACTGGTAACTGACACAAACTGATAACCGACACACACACACAGACTGGTAACCGACACACGCAGACTGGTAACCGACACACACAGACTGATAACCGACACACACACACACATACAGACTGGTAACTGACACAGACTGGTAACCGACACACACGCACACAGATTGGTAACTGATAGACACAGATTGGTAAACGACATACACAGACTGGTAATCGACACATATTAACTGGTTACCGACACACACACACAGACTGCTAACCGACACACAGAGATTGGTAACCGAGACACACAGACTGGTAACCGACACACACACACACACACACAAACTGGTAACCGACACACACAGATTAGTAACTGACTCACACAGACTGGTAACTGACACACACAGACTGGTAACCGACACACACAGACTGGTAACCAACACACACATACTGGTAACTGACACACACAGACTGAAACTGACACACACAAACTGAAACCGACACACACAGACTGGTAAACCGACTTACACACACACACACACACACACAGAGTCTGGTAACACATACTGGTAACCGACACACACACACACACACACACACACACACACACACACACACACACACACACACACACACACACACACACACACACACTGATTTCTTGAGTGGACGTCGCCAAGCAGTGAGGTATCAGGGCTTGGTCTCTACAGTCCAACACCACTCCTGTGTTCCCCAGGGAACCAAGATGGGACCACTGTGCTTCCTCATCCTGATCAACGACGCTCTATCAGACACCTCACAGGTGGAAATACGTGGATGACTGCACTGTGGGGGTTTCAGTGGACAACACCGCACCAGACTACTCACCGCTCCAAGGCACCCTGTACAGGCTACAGGCATGGACTACGAGAACAAGGTCACCATCAACCACACCAAAACCGAGTCATGCACATCAATACCGCCACCACTCCAGTGCAAGCCCCAGCAGTCACAGTGGTGCCCATCCTCTCCAGCTGGTGCAGTCTGCCAAACCCTGGGTGTAAATATAGACAACAAACTTGACTGGAAGGCCCATGTAAATAATACACAGTCAAGACAGCCTCAGACTGTCTCTACATGCTACGAAGACTTAGGTCACTTGGGACACCCACGCCAGAGCTGAGGACCATCTACAACGCCTTTATTCTCCCCAAACTAACGAGGCCACCAGCTTGGTCGTCTTCTCTCAACTCCACCCAACAACGTCAGCTAGAGAAGGTACAGAAAAGGGCCTGCAGAATCATGCTCGGCGCAGAATACTCCAGCTACACCAATGCTCTCTCCACACCTGGAAATGCCATCCTCAGTGACCTCCACCACCAAGCACTGGAAAGGTTTGGCCGTGGACTACTGCACCACCCTCGCCATCGCCACCTCCTGCCACCTGCAGCCCCCACCCAACTCGAGCAGTCCGCCACTACAACAAAATTCAGCCCATAAGAGCCCGCACCGATAGATATATAAGAACAGCACCATCCCATCTATTGTTAAAATAATAAACAACTCCTGATTTATGTACTGCACAGCCCTGTAAATGTATTCAATGCATATTATATCATTATGTCTAAATCTAATGTAAGTCTGTATATTTTCAGCCACCGGCTGCAACTCTATTAATAAACCGTTTATTATTATTATTTATTATTATTACACACACACACACACACACACACACACACACACACACACACACACACACACACACACACACACACACACACACAGACTGGTAACCGACACACGGACTGGTAACCAACACACATAGACTGGTAACCGACACACACACACACACACACAATCTGCAACCGACACACACACACACACACACACACACACACCATAGACAACAAGCTAAATTGGAACCACGCCAGTGAAGTTGTCAAATTCTCCAGTTTGTCTTCCACCGCTGACTCAAGTCCCTCAGTTCCTGCCCCAGCTCCTCAGTGTTTACTCAACAATCATGCTTCCCAAGTTCACCAATGCCTCCCTACCTGGTCTTCCTCCTAAATGCCACACAACGTAAACACCTAGAAAAAGTGCAAAGAGGGCATGCAAGATTATTCTCTCCCTTTCCCACTGCATATCAAAAAGCGCTCAACACACTGACCTCTCGGCTCTCGCTGACCATCACCGCGACCTCATCTGCAAATTTGTTGAGAAGCTTCTGCACCATCCTCGACACCGGCTCCTACAAGCACCCGAGATCCTTCGTCCGAGAATTGCTGTTCGACACCACAACCGCATCCAGCCCATACGAGCATGAACTGATCGGTATTAGAATAGCCTAGTCCCAACCATTGTAAAATTATCAATTACTTGTAATCAACTAGTGTATTCATTCCTAGTCAATCTTAATTTTGCACTGTTACTATGTTGAAATGCCCTGTAGTTTGAGCTTCTCCCCACGTAGTTATTATATATCACATTTGTATCACTGATGTTACTTGTATATTATTTGTAAATCAAGAGACCCATTTCCCAATTATGTAACTGTACATTTTCAGCCTTCCGGTTGTCATGCTTTTTCAATAAACCGTTAATTATTATTATTTTTATTAGACTAAACCGAAACACACAGACTGAATACCGACACACAAATTGGTAACCGACACACACACACACACACACACAGAGACTGGTAACGGAGATAAAGTCTGGTAACTGTCACACGTTAGTAATTTTATGGAGACTTGAACACGTGACCCTTGACTGGCTGAAACAGTAAGGTGAAATTTTTCCATGTAATGGATCATCAGTCAGCTTTACACAAGAGTTCGTCACAAGTGAAAGTAATTTTTTGACAGAATATACTTTGATTAAACAGTTATTGCTGTATGAAGATAAAAAGCGATTAATTTAGCATTGTCACAAATCCTTTATAAAACGTGGGTCTGTCTTATATATCACAAATACTAATTAGGGAATGTGGTTGGATTTTGAATATACACAAGAATGGTTTGTGCTGTATGGTATATTAAACCATCGAATACGGAGGGTTAAACCATTGGTCCTCAAAGGGCTAAATCAGCCTTCTTAGTGGGTTAAACCATCTTCCTCAATGGCAGAAATCACCTTCCCTGGCCATCCCATCGCTCTCAATAGGGTCAAATAATCGCCCTCAAAAGGGTTAAATAATCACCCTCAAAAGGGTTAAAAATCCTCCCAAAAGGGTCCAATAATCGTCCCAAAGGGGTTAAGACATTATGCTCAAAAAGGGCTGAAACATCATCTTCAAAGAGTTAATTTAGCATTTTCATTAATCAGTCCACGAAGGGAAAAATATACGTATGAAATTTCAGAAGCTCTGGTGTACCTGGGTAATATAACATGTTGTTACCATGTCATTTGAGGTTAGAGACCAGCGGTTAAGAGGAATTTACGAGAGCGAGAGAGGTTGATTTCGTAAGCACTGCACAGTATTAATCAGTAAGATGGGATAGGATCTCTACTCGTGTAGAATATTGTTACTGTGGATCAAAGGAATAGGATCGAGTTTAATCCATGCTAGGTGCCATCAGCGAGAGAGAGGATCGTAGATAAGATTGAATCTGTTCCCAGCGGAGAAGTAAGATGCGATCAAGAAGAAAAGGATCTGAAGGATAGGATCAAGAAAATACGATAGCATTCACTTGCAGAACATAGGCCGGAGAAGGAAGTTGGGATTCGTCTCAAGCGAACGAGCATCACACACCATGGGCATCAGTGATAAGAGACGTGGAGGATCAGGTGCTGACAGTTGATATCATAACTAAATTTTCTAAACGGCACAAAAAGAGGGCGTGTGATTAATTCTGGATGAGGACTCTGAAATGTCACAGGAAGACCTAAACAAACTTTTAATAGAAACTGAAAATGGCAGACGCAATGTGGAGAATTGTGCTGCAAAGCTGAACGACCCAGTTGTAGAGAACTGATTGTAAGAAAGATTGGGGAATAATAATTAGGATCCTATTACCATGTAAGCAATGCATCTATGTTGGATACAAGGTTAACAATGTACTTGAGTTCATATCTAGGAGCGTTAGTAACAGGACTATGCAGATCAGTTTTGGTCACCGCACTATTGGATGGATATCGATTCCCAGAAAACATTCTTAAAGAGGACTACAAAATTACTCCCGGGCACAGCAACCTTGAGAAATCTGAATTTTCATTCTGAGATATGTAAAGAGAGGGGCGATACAATCGAAGTATATAAATGGAAGAAAGGGGTAAGTAAAGGTGATAACTAGGTACTTAAACTGTCCAACCAGGAGTGACCACATAGCAATGCTTTATAATAGACAAATATAGGTTTAGGCGTGGTATAGGTAAACATTGGGTTGGAAATACAGTACTGTAGAGTTGTGATGAGTGGCACAAGTTACCCATCATCATCATAACTCGAACTCCATAGAAGCTTCAAATATAGGTTAAATAGATATATGACCTGACCTCCAGTTAATAGTGACACCTGACCTCCACATTAGTGTTTCTGACCCAAGTTAACATTGACCTGACTACTCCTCTCCTCCAGTTTACAATAAACTGGGTTCCCAGTTAGGAAAGAGGTTCGTGCTGTCCCTATGACTGTAACAAAGTAATTAACTGTAATTTCAGACTGGTGATTATAATCCGTTTAACTCATCAATCAGGTGGAAAATAGGATACCGAGAGGAGTCATTTTAATTGGAAATGATGAAGCGGGATTTTTTTTTTTTCTGTGTAAAACGACACAACGATAATACAGGGCGAAGGTATTATTGGCCTCTGAATGTTATTATAGATTTATTACGGTATTTTTGTAGAATGATTGTCAGTATATTTGTATTATTTGCTGGATATTAGACACTGTGAAATGACGATAATGTGAAGTGGAAATAGTTTTGAACAAGTGTTAATGTAATATTATCGGGGAATTCACAGCGGCAACGAGGCGAGGTTAGGTAGTGGTCACTGCCTTTGTTGGTTTAACTGTCTCCTGTTGGTACTGTTGTGTGTGTGTCCTGTTGTTTACTGTTGTGTGTGTGTCTGTTGTTACTGTTGTGTGTGTGTTTTGTTTTTAGTTTTGTGTGTGCGCGCGTCCTGTTACTACTTTGTGTGTCCTGTTGTTAGTGTTGTTCATCCTGTTGTTACTGTTGTGTATCCTTTTGTTTACTGTTGTGTGTGTGCCTGTAGTGTCTTCTGTTTGTTACTGTTTCTTGTTGTATGTCTCCTGTTGTGCCGCTTGTTGTTACTGTTGTTGTATGTGCCTGTTGTTCCTCTTGTTACTGTTGTGTGTGTGTCATGTTACTGATGTGTGTTTCTATTTTTTCTTCTATTTTTTACTGCTGTGTGCGTCCTGTTGTTACTGTTGTGTCTCCTGTTTTACTGTTGTGTGGTCCTATTGTTACTGTTGTGCGTCTTCTGTTACTGTTATGTGGTCCCTATTGTTACTGTTGTGTGGGTCCCCTGTTATTACTGTTATGTGGTCCTATTGTTACTGTTGATTTGTGTCTTCTGTTATTACTGTTATGTGGTCCTATGTTACTGTTTGTGGGTCCCCTGTTGTTTACTGGTGTGTGGGTCCTGATACTGTTTTAGTTTTCTTCTATTGTTACTGTCCTGTTTGTTAGTCTCCTGCTGGTTCTGTTTCCTGTTGTATTACTGTTGTTATTGTCTCGTGTTGTTACATTCTTCGTGGTGTGACTGTCCCTACAAGGGTCGTCACTTTTAATATTTATTCGGGTAACGCCAGATGATTTTCGTCGCACAGAGAGGGGTCCCGTACACACATAGTTGGGTAATGCGCTAACCTGTACCTTTGTACTGTACTGAGGTGAACCTCTCATACTGGTGGTCCTGGGCTGTTGTGCAAATGTGCATACATTAGAGGTATTCCATGTACGTTGGTTTTCGACACGTGTGATACTTCCTGGATTTGCTTGTGCTGGCGTGATGGGGCGATTGCAGGTTTGATTGGTTTCAGTCGCAAATTGGCTAACCGTCACGCCTAACTTAGCCATTAAGATTAGGGAACAACTAGGACTAGGCTCGATCTAAGTTTGGAATGGTTGGTGGATCAGCGGACTGGGTTAATTTGGCTAACTTGAGTCTTGGAACATGGTGAAGTTTATGGTTTTCTCAAAGCTAGCTAATGAAAAAACACTAAATGTAAGAGTAATATTAAATTGGCAGAAATATGCACAAATATTCGCCTTGTGGTGAAATGTTCGTGGCAGTTCGGAAGGTGGACTGAATATCTACAGGCGGCCACCAGACACTCTACCTGCCCTACATGTATGGTGAAGGAAGATCTGTTGACTATTGAAATATCAGACACAGACGTACGGACGATATAAATAATTATTGTTGTAGGAGCATTACTGCTACCGTTGCTACTGAATAATTATATTAATATAATAATAATAACAAGATTGATGGTGGTTAAAAAACAAAGGATGATATGTAATATATATGATAATTTTAACTGGATACATTACTTGTACGATGACAGAAACGGACACTAGTTATGGTAGAACTTTTCGAAACACTGGACAAACATTAGGCAGACTTAAATATAATCTCCAAGAAAATAAAAACTAAAAACAAATTAAATCCCTGTTTCGAAGCAGCCTTTACTCTTAGCCTCAGGTTAATAATAATAATAATAACGTTACAGGTAATAGTAAATATTAATAGTCCGTGTATTTATACTCATGATGGCAAAATATGATAATAATAATGATACTGATAATTTTTGATATTATTGGTAAGAGCAATGTTGACGTTATTGAGAATTATGCTATCAAAAAACAAAAACACAGCAGGTAATACGTAACTTCTA
>NW_024732780.1:1372243-1391009 GCF_018991925.1 Homarus americanus
AACTGACACACACAGACTGGTAACTGACACACAGACTGGTAACTGACACACACAGACTGGTAACTAACACACACAGACTGGTAAAAAACACACACAGACTGGTAACTGACACACACAGTCTGGTAATCGACACACACGGACTGGTAACTGATACACACATACTGGTAACCGACACACACACAGATTGGTATCCGACACACACAGACTGATAACCGACACACACACACACACACAAACTGGAAACCGACACACACAGATTGGTAACTGACACTCACAGACTGGTAACTGACACTCACAGACTGGTAACTGACACACACACAGATTGGTAACTGACACTCACAGACTGGTAACTGACACTCACAGACTGGTAACTGACACACACAGACTGGTAACTGACACTCACAGACTGGTAAAACACACACACAAACTGGTAACTGACACACACATACTGGTAACCGACACACACAGGTAACCGACACGCGGAAGACTGGTAAACTGACACATACACAAACTGGAAACCGACACACACACACACACAAACCGGAAACCGACACACACACACACACAAACTGAAACCGACACACACAGATTGGTAACTAACACACAGACTGGTAACTGACACACACAGACTGGTAACTGACACACACAGACTGGTAACTGACACACACAGACTGGTAACTGACACACACACAGATTGGTAACTCATACACATATACTGGTAACCGACGCACACACAGACTGGCAACCGACACACACCCACACACACACACACACACACACACACACTCACACACACACAGACTGGTAACTGACACAAACTGATAACCGACACACACACACAGACTGGTAACCGACACACGCAGACTGGTAACCGACACACACAGACTGATAACCGACACACACACACACACATACAGACTGGTAACTGACACAGACTGGTAACCGACACACACGCACACAGATTGGTAACTGATAGACACAGATTGGTAAACGACATACACAGACTGGTAATCGACACATATTAACTGGTTACCGACACACACACACAGACTGCTAACCGACACACAGAGATTGGTAACCGAGACACACAGACTGGTAACCGACACACACACACACACACACAAACTGGTAACCGACACACACAGATTAGTAACTGACTCACACAGACTGGTAACTGACACACACAGACTGGTAACCGACACACACAGACTGGTAACCAACACACACATACTGGTAACTGACACACACAGACTGAAACTGACACACACAAACTGGAAACCGACACACACAGACTGGTAAACCGACTTACACACACACACACACACACACAGAGTCTGGTACACACATACTGGTAACCGACACACACACACACACACACACACACACACACACACACACACACACACACACACACACACACACACACACACACACACACTGATTTCTTGAGTGGACGTCGCCAAGCAGTGAGGTATCAGGGCTTGGTCTCTACAGTCCAACACCTCACCTGCGGTGTTCCCCAGGGAACCAAGATGGGACCACTGTGCTTCCTCATCCTGATCAACGACGCTCTATCAGACACTCCTCACAGGTGGAAATACGTGGATGACTGCACTGTGGGGGTTTCAGTGGACAACACCGCACCAGACTACTCACCGCTCCAAGGCACCCTGTACAGGCTACAGGCATGGACTACGGAGAACAAGGTCACCATCAACCACACCAAAACCGTAGTCATGCACATCAATACCGCCACCACTCCAGTGCAAGCCCCAGCAGTCACAGTGGGTGCCCATCCTCTCCAGCTGGTGCAGTCTGCCAAACTCCTGGGTGTAAATATAGACAACAAACTTGACTGGAAGGCCCATGTAAATAACACAGTCAAGACAGCCTCGTACCGTCTCTACATGCTACGAAGACTTAGGTCACTTGGGACACCCACGCCAGAGCTGAGGACCATCTACAACGCCTTTATTCTCCCCAAACTAACGTATGCGTCACCAGCTTGGTCGTCTTCTCTCAACTCCACCCAACAACGTCAGCTAGAGAAGGTACAGAAAAGGGCCTGCAGAATCATGCTCGGCGCAGAATACTCCAGCTACACCAATGCTCTCTCCACACCTGGAAATGCCATCCCTCAGTGACCTCCACCACCAAGCACTGGAAAGGTTTGGCCGTGGACTACTGCACCACCCTCGCCATCGCCACCTCCTGCCACCTGCAGCCCCCCACCCAACTCGAGCAGTCCGCCACTACAACAAAATTCAGCCCATAAGAGCCCGCACCGATAGATATAAGAACAGCACCATCCCATCTATTGTTAAAATAATAAACAACTCCTGATTTATGTACTGCACAGCCCTGTAAATGTATTCAATGCATATTATATCATTATGTCTAAATCTAATGTAAGTCTGTATATTTTCAGCCACCGGCTGCAACTCTATTAATAAACCGTTTATTATTATTATTTATTATTATTACACACACACACACACACACACACACACACACACACACACACACACACACACACACACACACACACAGACTGGTAACCGACACACGGACTGGTAACCAACACACATAGACTGGTAACCGACACACACACACACACACACAATCTGGTAACCACACACACACACACACACACACACACACACACCATAGACAACAAGCTAAATTGGAAACCACGCGTCAGTGAAGTTGTCAAATTCTCCAGTTTCCGTCTCCACCTCCGCCGCTGACTCAAGTCCCTCGAAGTTCCTGCCCCCGAGCTCCTCAGTGTTTACTCAACAATCATGCTTCCCAAGTTCACCAATGCCTCCCTACCTGGTCTTCCTCCCTAAATGCCACACAACGTAAACACCTAGAAAAAGTGCAAAAGAGGGCATGCAAGATTATTCTCTCCCTTTCCCACTCCGCATATCAAAAAGCGCTCAACACACTGACCCTCTCGGCTCTCGCTGACCATCACCGCGACCTCATCTGCAAATTTGTTGAGAAGCTTCTGCACCATCCTCGACACCAGCTCCTACAAGCACCCGAGATCCTTCGTCCGAGAATTGCTGTTCGACACCACAACCGCATCCAGCCCATACGAGCATGAACTGATCGGTATTAGAATAGCCCAGTCCCAACCATTGTAAAAATTATCAATTACTTGTAATCAACTAGTGTATTCATTCCTAGTCAATCTTAATTTTTGCACTGTTACTATGTTGAAATGCCCTGTAGTTTGAGCTTCTCCCCACCTAGTTATTATATATCACATTTGTATCACTGATGTTACTTGTATATTATTTGTAAATCAAGAGACCCATTTCCCAATTATGTAACTGTACATTTTCAGCCTTCCGGTTGTCATGCTCTTTCAATAAACCGTTAGTTATTATTATTTTTTTATTAGACTGGAAACCGAAACACACAGACTGAATACCGACACACAAATTGGTAACCGACACACACACACACACACACACAGACTGGTAACGGAGATAAAGTCTGGTAACTGTCACACGTTAGTAATTTTATGGAGACTTGAACACGTGACCCTTGACTGGCTGAAACAGTAAGGTGAAATTTTTCTCATGTAATGGATCATCAGTCAGCTTTACACAAGAGTTCGTCACAAGTGAAAGTAATTTTTTTGACAGAATATACTTTGATTAAACAGTTATTGCTGTATGAAGATAAAAAAGCGATTAATTTAGCATTGTCACAAATCCTTTATAAAACGTGGGTCTGTCTCTATATATCACAAATACACTAGGGAATGTGGTTGGGATTTTGAATATACACACAGAATGGTTTGTGCTGTTACGGTATATTAAACCATCGAATACGGAGGGTTAAACCATTGTCCTCAAAGGGCTGAATCAGCCTTCTTAGTGGGTTAAACCATCTTCCTCAATGGGCAGAAATCACCTTCCTCAAGGGGCTATCCCATCGCTCTCAATAGGGTCAAATAATCGCCCTCAAAAGGGTTAAATAATCACCCTCAAAAGGGTTAAAAATCCTCCCCAAAAGGGTCCAATAATCGTCCCCAAAGGGGTTAAGACATTATGCTCAAAAAGGGCTGAAACATCATCTTCAAAGAGTTAATTTAGCATTTTCATTAATCAGTCCACGAAGGGAAAAAATATACGTGTATGAAATTTCAGAAGCTCTGGCTGTACCTGGGTAATATAACACATGTTGTTACCATGTCATTTGAGGTTAGAGACCAGCGGTTAAGAGGAATTTACGAGAGCGAGAGAGAGGTTGATTTCGTAAGCACTGCACAGTATTAATCAGTAAGATGGGATAGGATCTCTACTCGTGTAGAATATTAAGTTACCTGTGGATCAAAGGAATAGGATCGAGTTTAATCCATGCTAGGGTGCCATCAGCGAGAGAGAGGATCGTGTAGATAAGATTGAATCTGTTCCCAGCGGAGAAGTAAGATGCGATCAAGAAGAAAAGGATCTGAAGGATAGGATCAAGAAAATACGATAGCATTCACGGTAGAACATAGGCCGGAGAAGGAAGTTGGGATTCGTCTCAAGCGAACGAGCATCACACACCATGGGCATCAGTGATAAGAGACGTGGAGGATCAGGGCGTGTTGACAGTTGATATCATAACTAAATTTTCTAAACGGCACAAAAAGAGGGCGTGTGATTAATTCTGATGAGGACTCTGAAATGTCACAGGAAGACCTAAACAAACTTTTAATAGAAACTGAAAAATGGCAGACGCAAATGTGGAGAATTGTGCCGGTAAAGCTGAACGACCCAGTTGTAGAGAAATCCGATTGTAAGAAAGATTGGGGGAATAATAATTAGGATCCTAATACCATGTAAGCAATGCATCTATGTTGGATACAAGGTTAACAATGTACTTGAGTTCATATCTAGGAGCGTTAGTAACAGGACTATGCAGATCAGTTTTGGTCACCGCACTATTGGATGGATATCGATTCCCTAGAAAACATTCTGAAGAGGACTACAAAATTACTCCCGGGCATTAGCAACCTTGAGAAATCTGAATTTTCATTCTCTTGAGATATGTAAAGAGAGGGGCGATACAATCGAAGTATATAAATGGAAGAAAGGGGTAAGTAAAGGTGATATAACTAGGTACTTAAACTGTCCAACCAGGAGTGACCACATAGCAATGCTTTATAATAGACAAATATAGGTTTAGGCGTGGTATAGGTAAACATTGGGTTGGAAATACAGTACTGTAGAGTTGTGGATGAGTGGCACAAGTTACCCATCATCATCATAACTCGAACTCCATAGAAGCTTCAAATATAGGTTAAATAGATATATGACCTGACCTCCAGTTAATAGTGACACCTGACCTCCACATTAGTGTTTCTTGACCCAAGTTAACATTGACCTGGACTACCCCTCTCCTCCAGTTTACAATAAACTGGTGTTCCCCAGTTAGGAAAGAGGTTCGTGCCTGTCCCTATGACTGTAACAAAGTAATTAACTGTAATTTCAGACTGGTGATTATAATCCGTTTAACTCATCAATCAGGTGGAAAAAATAGGATACCGAGAGGAGTCATTTTAATTGGAAATGATGAAGCGGGATTTTTTTTTTCTGTGTAAAAACGACACAACGATAATACAGGGCGAAGGTATTATTGGCCCTCTGAAATGTTATAGATTTATTACGGTATTTTTTGTAGAATGATTGTCAGTATATTTGTATTATTTGCTGGATATTAGACACTGTGAAATGACGATAATGTGAAGTGAAATAGTTTTGAACAAGTGTTAATGTAATTGTCATTTATCGGGGAATTCCACAGCGGCAACGAGGCGAGGTTAGTGAATGCACTGCCTTTGTGTTTTAACTGTCTCCTGTTGGTACTGTTGTGTGTGTCCTGTTGTTGCTGTTGTGTGTGTGTTTTGTTGTTACTTTTGTGTGTGCGCGCGTCCTGTTACTGTTGTGTGTCCTGTTGTTAGTGTTGTTCATCCTGTTGTTACTGTTGTGTATGTGTCCTTTTGTTACTGTTGTATGTGTCCTGTAGTGTCTTCTGTTGTTACTGTTTCTTGTTGTAAGTGTCTCCTGTTGTGCCGCTTGTTGTTACTGTTGTTGTATGTGCCCTGTTGTTCCTCTTGTTACTGTTGTGTGTGTGTCATGTTACTGATGTGTGTTTTCTGTTGTTCCTCCTATTGTTACTGCTGTGTGCGTCTCCTGTTGTTACTGTTGTGTCTCCTGTTTTTACTGTTGTGTGGTCCTATTGTTACTGTTGTGCGTCTTCTGTTATTACTGTTATGTGGTCCTATTGTTACTGTTGTGTGGGTACCCTGTTATTACTGTTATGTGGTCCTATTGTTACTGTTGCGTGTGTCTTCTGTTATTACTGTTATGTGGTCCTATGTTACTGTTGTGTGGGTCCCCTGTTGTTACTGGTGTGTGGGTCCTGATACTGTTTTTAGTTTCTTCTATTGTTACTGTTTCCTGTTGTTAGTCTCCTGCTGGTTCTGTCTCCTGTTATTACTGTTGTTATTGTCTCGTGTTGTTACATTCTCTCGTGGTGTGACTGTCCCTACACTACAGGGTCGTCACTTTTAATATTTTATTCGGGTAACGCCAGATGATTTTCGTCAGCACAGAGAGGGTCCCGTACACACATAGTGGGTAATGCACCAACTACACTGTACTGTACTGTACTGTACTGTACTGTACTGTACTGAGGAGTGCACCTCTCATACTGGTGGTCCCTGGAGGCGTGTTGTGCAAATGTGCATACATTAAGTATTCCATGTACACGTTGGTTCGACACGTGTGATACTTCCTGGATTTGCTTGTGCTGGCGTGATGGACGATTGCAGGTTTGATTGGTTTCAGTCATAATTGGCCCCAACTTAATCACGCCTAACTTAGCCATTAAGATTAGGGAACGCTAGGACTAGGCTCGATCCTAAAGGTTAGATTAGGTTTGGGTGGATCCAATAGGACTGGGTTAATTTGGCTTCAACTTGAGTCTTGGAACATGGGTAAGTTTATGGTTTTCTCAAAAATGAAAACTAATGAAAAAACACTAAATGTAAGAGTAATATTAAATTGGCGAAATATGCTCAAATATTCGCCTTGTGGTGGTGTTCGTGGCAGTTCCCGGAAGGTGGACTGAATATCCTACAGGCGGCCACCAGACACTCCTGCCTGCCCTACATGTGTAGTGGAGGAAGATCTGTTGACTATTGAAAATATCAGACACAGACGTACGGACGTAATAAATAATTATTGTTGTAGGAGCAATACTGCTGCCGTTGCTACTGAATAATTATAGTAATATAAATAATAATAACAAGATTGATGGTGGTTAAAACAAGGATGATATGTAATATATATGATAATTTTAACTGGATACATTACTTGTACGATGACAAGAACGGACACCAGTTTATGGTAGAACTTTTCGAAACACTGGACAAACATTAGGCAGACTTAAATATAATCTCAAGGAAAACAAAACTAAAACAAATTAAATCCCTGTTTCCGAAGCAGCCTTTCACTCTTGCTTCTCAGGTTAATAATAATAATAATAACGTTACAGGTAATAGTAAATGTTAACAATAGTCCGGTAATATTTATACTCATGATGGCAAATATGATAATAATGATACTGATAATTTTGATATTATTGGTAAGAACAATGTTGACGTTATTGAGAATTATGCCATCAAAAACAAAACACAGCAGGTGGAGGTGGCGTGAAGCTTTACACAGCAGGTGGAGGTGGCGTGAAGCTCTACACAGCAGGTGGAGGTGCCGTGAAGCTTTACACAGCAGGTGGGGGTGGCGTGAAGCTCTACTACACAAAGTGGAGGTGGCGTGAAGCTCTACACAACAGGTGGAGCGTGGGCAGGTGGAAGTGCGTGGCTACACAGCAGGTGGAGGTGGCGTGAAGCTCTACACAGCAGGTAGAGGTGGCGTGAGCTCTACACAGCAGGTGGGCAGAAGTGGCGTGGCTCTGCAGCAGGTGGAGGTAGAGGTGGCGTGTGGCTCTACACAGCAGGTGGAGGTAGAAGTGGCGTGGCTCACACAGCAGGTGGAGGTGAGGTGACGTGGCTCTCACAGCAGGTGGAGGTGGCGTGAAGCTCTACACAGCAGGTGGAGTTGCGCGAAGCTCTACAGCAGGTGGAGTGAGGTGGCGTGGCTCTACAGCAGGTGGAGGTAGAGGTGACGTGAAGATCTACACAGCAGGTGGAGGCGGCGTGAGCTCTACACAGCAGATGGAGGTGGCGTGGCTCTACACAGCAGGTGGAGGTAGACGTGAGCTCTACACAGCAGGTGGAGGTGGCGTGGCTCTAAACAGCAGGTGGAGGTGGCGCGAAGCTCTACACAGCAGGTGGAGGTGACGTGAAGCTCTACACAGCAGGTGGAGGTGACGTGAAGCTCTACAGCAGGTGGAGGTAAGGTGGCAGCTCTACACAGCAGGTGGAGGTAGAAGGCGTGAAGCTCTACACAGCAGGTGGAGGTAGAGGTGACGTGAAGCTCTACACAGCAGGTGGAGGTGGCGTGAAGCACATAGTGGGTGGTGGCGTGAAGCTCTGCACAGCAGGTAGAGGTAGAGGTGATGTGAAGCTCTGCACAGCAGGTGGAAGTGGCGTGAGCTCTACACAGCAGGAGCTGAACCTCTACACAGCAGGTGGAGGTGGCGTGAAGCTCTACACAGCAGGTGGAGGTGGCGTGAAGCTCTACACAGCAGGTGGAGGTGGCGTGAAACTCTACACAGCAGGTAGAGGTAGAGGTGACGTGAAGCTCTCCACAGCAGGTGGAGGTGGCGTGAAGCTCTACACAGCAGGTGGAGGTAGAGGTGGCGTGAAGCTCTACACAGCAGGTGGAGGTGGCGTGAAGCTTTACCTACACAGTCGTCACGCCCAACAGCACGATGCACTGCCGCTGTAATTATGTTTTTCACTCCTCCACTAATTACCTGGATGCCACCAAACATTGCTGTAGTTTTGTCGCATTCTTAACTCTGTAGCCCGGTAGAGGTCACTGTCTCCTGCTGCTGTGTTATTACCTGTTGACCTTCACACACTGATGCCAGAACCTTAAAGTCTGTTGACCTTCACACACTGATGCCAGAACCTTAAAGTCTGTTGACCTTCACACACTGATGCCAGAACATTAAAGTCTGTTGACCGTCACACACTGATGCCAGAACCTTAAAGTCTACTGACCCCGGACACAAAATGATGCCAGGACTCTGAGCCAAAGTATCTTTTAAGAAGACTTCCTAGGTAATTTAAAGACAGGTTTATAAACAATATTATACTCGTATAAAATACATTCGTCATTCAGAACAAAAAAGACATTACAAGTGAGAAGATAAGGAAGAAAAGAAGAAGAATTGTTAAATAAATTGGTTTTACCTGAGTTCTCTTTCTTGTCCATCTTGGAGAAACAAAATAATAAAAGTTTACCTCGCTGTCAATTTATTTATTTTTATTATTATTATTATTATTATTATTGGTGGACATTCAATTCGGGTAAAAACTGTAAGTGGAGACACAAAACAGTTAGTGAGTGTGAGTCGGATAAACCAAATAACGAATCACCTGTTTGAAACTAATGAAACATTGGGGAGAATATTGAAGCTTTTTATTTCTAAAACTATTGACACGCAATGAAGAGTACGAATATTATGAGACAATGATTTGAAACTGATGAAACAGCACCTCTAAGATAGATGAAACAGCACCTTTAAGATAGATGAAACAGCACCTTTAAGATAGATAAAACAGCACCCTTAAGATAGATGAAACAGCACCTTTAAGATAGATGAAACAACACCCTTAAGATAGATGAAACAGCACCCTTAATATAGATGAAACAGCACCCTGAAGATAGATGAAACAGCACCTTTAAGATAGATGAAACAGCACCTTTAAGATAGTTGAAACAGCACCCTTAAGATAGATGAAACAGCACCCTTAATATAAATGAAACAGCACCTTTAAGATAGATGAAACAACACCCTTAAGATAGATGAAACAGCACCTTTAAGATAGATGAAACAGCACCTTTAAAATAGATGAAACAGCACCGTTTAAGATAGATGAAACAACACCCTTAAGATAGATGAAACAGCACCTTTAAGATATATGAAACAGCACCTTTAAGATAGATGAAACAGCACCTTTAAGATAGATGAAACAGCACCTTTAAGATAGTTGAAACAGCACCCTTAAGATAGATGAAACAGCACCCTTAAGATACATGAAACCACCCTTAATATAGGTGAAACAGCACCCTTAATATAGATGAAACAGCACCTTTAAGATAGATGAAACAGCACCTTTAAGATAGATGAAACAGCACCCCTTAAGATAGATGAAACCACCCTTAATATAGGTGAAACAGCACCCTTAATATAGATGAAACAGCACTTTAAGGTAGATGAAACAGCACCCTTAATATAGATGAAACAGCACCCTTAATATAGATGAAACAGCACCCTTAATATAGATGAAACAGCATCCTTAATATAGATGAAACAGCACCTTTAAGATAGATGAAACAGCACCCTTAAGATAGATGAAACAGCACCCTTAATATAGATGAAACAGCACCCTTAAGGTAGATGAAACAGCACCATTAAGATAGATGAAACAACACCCTTAAGATAGATGAAAGAGCACCCTTAAGATAGATGAAACAGCACCCTTAAGATAGATGAAACAGCACCCTTAAGATAGATGAAACATTACCCTTAAGATAGATGAAACATCATACTTAAGATAGATGAAACAGCACCCTTAAGATAGATGAAACATTACCCTTAAGATAGATGAAACATCATCCTTAAGATAGATGAAACAGCACCCTTAATATAAATGAAACAGCACCCTTAAGGTAGATGAAACAGCACCCTTAAGATAGATGAAACAGCACCCTTAAGGTAGATGAAACAGCACCCTTAAGATAGCTGAAACAGCACCTTTAAGATAGATGAAACAGCACCCTTAAGATAGCTGAAACAGCACCTTTAAGATAGATGAAACAGTACCCTTAAGATAAACAAAACAGCAGCCTTCAGATAGATGAAGCAGTACCCTTAAGATAGCTGAAACAGCACCTTTAAGATAGATGAAACAGCACCCTTAAGATAGCTGAAACAGCACCTTTAAGATAGATGAAACAGCACCCTAAAGATAGATGAAGCAGCACCTTTAAGATAGATGAAACAGCACTTTTAAGATAGATGAAACAACACCTTTAAGATAGATGAAACAGCACCCTTAAGATAGATGAAACAGCACCCCTAATATAGGTGAAACAGCACCCTTAATATAGATGAAACAACACCCTTAAGATAGATGAAACAGCACTCTTAAGATAGATGAAACAACACCTTTAAGATAGATGAAACAACACCTATAAGATAGATGAAACAGCACCCTTAAGATAGATGAAACAGCACCCCTAATATAGGTGAAACAGCACCCTAAAGATAGATGAAGCAGCACCCTTAAGATAGATGAAACAGCACTCTTAAGATAGATGAAACAACACCTTTAAGATAGATGAAACAGCACCCTTAAGATAGATGAAACAGCACCCCTAATATAGGTGAAACTGCACCTTTAAGATAGATGAAACAACACCCTCAAGATAGATGAAACAGCACCTTTAAGATAGATGAAACAGCACATTTAAGATAGATGAAACATCACCCTTCAGATAGATGAAACAGCACCCTTAATATAGATGAAACAACACCCTTAAGATAGATGAAGCAGCACCTTTAAGATAGATGAAACAGCACCTTTAAGATAGATGAAACAGCACCTTTAAGATAGATGAAACAGCACCCTTAAGATAGATGAAACAGCACCCCTAATATAGGTGAAACAGCATCCTTAATATAGATGAAACAGCACCTTTAAGATAGATGAAACAGCACCCTTAAGATAGATGAAACAGCACCCTTAATATAGGTGAAACAGCACCCTTAATATAGATGAAAGTGCACCTTTAAGATCGATGAAACAACACCCTCAAGATAGATGAAACAGCACCTTTAAGGTATATGAAACAGCACCTTTAAGATAGATGAAACCACCTTTAAGATAGATGAAACGTCACCTTTAAGATAGATGGAACAGCACCCTTAAGATAGATGAAACAGCACCCTTAATATAGATGAAACAACACTTAAGATAGATGAAACAGCACCTTTAAGATAGATGAAACAGCACCTTTAAGATAGATGAAACAGCACCTTTAAGATAGATGAAACAGCACCCTTAAGATAGATGAAACAGCACCCTTAATATGGGTGAAATAGCACCCTTAATATAGATGAAACAAGCATCCTTATGGTAGATGAAACAGCACCCTTAAGGTAGATGAAACAGCACTTTTAGATGAAACAGCACCCTTAATATAGATGAAACAGCACCCTTAAGATAGATGAAACAGCATCCTTAATATAGATGAAACAGCACCTTTAAGATAGATGAAACAGCACCCTTAAGATAGATGAAACAGCACCCTTAATATAGATGAAACAGCACCCTTTAGATGAAACAGTACCCTTAATATAGATGAAACAGCACCCTTAATATAGATGAAACAGCATCCTTAATATAGATGAAACAGCACCCTTAATATAGATGAAACAGCACCCTTAAGATGAAACAGTACCCTTAATATAGATAGAAACAGCATCCATAATATAGATGAAACAGCACCCTTAATATAGATGAAAAACAGCATAGATGAAACAGCACCCTTAATATAGATGAAACAGCATCCTTAATATAGATAAAACAGCACCCTTAAGATAGATGAAACAGCACCCTTAAGATAGATGAAACAGCACCCTTAATATAGATGAAACAGCACCCTTTAGATGAAAACAGTACCCTTAATATAGATGAAACAGCACCCTTAATATAGATGAAACAGCATCCTTAATATAGATAAAACAGCACCCTTTAGATGAAACAGCACCTTAAGATAGATGAAACAGCACCCTTAAGATAGATGAAACATCCTTAATATAGATCCTTTAAAGATAGATGAAACAACACCCATAAGATAGAGAAACAACTTTTAATATAGATGAAACAGCACCCTTTAGATGAAAGCACTTTAAGATAGATAAAACAGCACCCTTTAAAAGATGGATGGAAACAGCACCCATAATATAGATGAAACAGCACCCAGATGAAACAGCACCCTTAAGATAGATGAAACAGCACCCTTAAGATAGATGAAACAGCACCCTTAAGATAGTTAACAGCACCTAAGATAGATGAAACAGCACCTTAAGATAGATGAAACATTACCCTTAAGATAGATGAAACAGCACCCTTTAGATGAAACAGCACCCTTAAGATAGATGAAACAGCACCCTTAAGGTAGATGAAACAGCACCCTTAAGATAGATGAAACAGCACCCTAAAGATAGATGAAGCAGCACCCTTAAGGTAGATGAAACAGCACCCTTAAGATAGATGAAACAGCACCCTAAAGATAGATGAAGCAGCACCCTTAAGGTAGATGAAATAGCACCCTTAAGATAAACGAAACAGCACCCTCAAGATAGATGAAACAGCACCCTTAAGATAGATGAAACAGCACCCTTAAGATAGATGAAACAGCACCCTAAAGATAGATGAAGCAGCACCCTTAAAGTAGATGAAATAGCACCTTTAAGATATTACAGCACACACAAAACATTATATGGGGAATGATGGGCGTAAATTTACGTATAGTGAAGCAGAAGGTCGAGGCAATAAACGATACTGTGTTGCATCTACTTAACTTCACACTGGACAATATTCGACTAAGTGAGCAGTTTTGAACTCTGACTTTCCCGTGGGTCACCGTTGAACTTTATCGACATGTACGAGGTGTTTCAGAGAGCTGCAGCGGTGATGGTTCTTGTGACTCAGTGTTCATATTTGTGGTGAATTTAGCCGTGTTTTGGATGTCAGGGAAAACCACTTTTGTCGGTGACGTGGGAATAAGTAGGTTTTGAGCACTCGAGTGACTATTAACTAGTTTGTGGTGTACCCTGTGTATTTCTGCTACCCTGTGTATGTTTCACCCCGTGTATGTTGTATATGTTTCACCCCGTATATGTCTGTTACCCAGTAAATGTTGTGTATGTCTGCCACCCTGTGTATGTCTGTCACCCTGTGTATTTCTGTCGCCATGTTTATGTCTGTCACCCGGTGTATGTCTGCCACCCTGTGCAAGGTCTTCACACCCTGTGTATGTCGGCAACCCTGTGCATGTCTTCTCACCCTGTTCATGTTTCTCACCCTGTGCATGCCTGTCACCCTGTTTATGTCTGTCACCCTGTGTATGTCTACCACCCTGTGTATATCTGTCACCCTGTGTATGTCTGCCACCCAGTGTATATCTGTCACCCTGTGTATATCTGCCACCCTGTGTATGTCTGCCACCCGGCTGGTCTTGAACACACCTACACCTACGACTTTCCACAGTGTTAATGAAAAGGTCAGTGGCCAGGTGGCGCTCCAGTGGAACTCACCCAGTGTCTTAGGCGAAATCAAGATGTTGTTCACCTAACCCAAGGTGTGGTTCACCTGGCAGAAGTAGGGTTCACTTGACCGATGTGTGTATCACCCTGACGAGTTACATTATTTTCATCTGGATCGTTTGGTTCACCTGGCTCAAGCGTGGTTCACCTGGCTCAGGTGTGGTTCACCTGGCTCAGGTGTGGTTCACTTGGCTCAGGTGTGGTTCACCTGACTCAAGTGGGGTTCACCTTGTTCAGGTAGGGTTAACCTGGCTCAGGTGTGGTTTACCTGGTTCAGGTGTGGTTTACCTGGTTCAGGTGTGGTTCACCTGGTTCAGGTGTGGTTTACCTGGTTCAGGTGTGGTTCACCTGGTTCAGGTGTGGTTCACCTGGTTCGGGTGTGGTTCACTTGGCTCGTGTGGTTCACCTGACTCATGTGGTTCACTTTGCTCAGCTGTAGTTCACTTGGTTCAGGTGTGGTTCACCTGGTTCAGGTGTGGTTCACTTGGCCCAGGTGTGGTTCACCTGGCTCAGGTGTTGTTCACTAGGTTCAGGTGTGGTTCACTTCTGGTTCAGGTGTGGTTCACCTGGTTCAGGTGGTTCACCTGGTTCAGGTGTAAGCTCCACGGCTCAGGGGTGTGGTTCACCTGGTTCAGGTGTGTCTTCAATCTGGTTCAGGTGTGATTCACCTGGTTCAGGTGTGTGGTTCAATTTGGCTCCAGGTGTGGTCTACATGGCTCAGGTGTGATTTTCCTGGCTCAAGTGTGGTCTTCACCTGGTTCAGGTGTGGTTCACCTGTGGGGTTCAGGGTGTGGTTCACTTGGCTCAGGTGTGGCTCTTCTGGCCTGGCGTGGTCTTCCTAACGGGTTCAGGTGTGGTTCACCTGGTTCAGGTGTGTTCACTTGGCCTGTGTGTGGTTCACTTGGCTCAGGTGCATTCCCACCTGGATCAGGTGTGATTCCCACCTGGCGCATGTGTGGGTTCACTTGGCTCAGGTGTGGTTCACCTGGCTCCAGGTGTGGTTCACACTTGGTCTGTGTGTGGTTCTCCCGGCTCAGCTGTGGTTCACCCGGCTCAGCTGTGGTTCACTTGGCTCAGCTAGGTTCACTTGGCTCCAGGTGTGGTTCACCTGGTTCCATGTGGTTCAATTCTCTGGATCAGCAGTGGTTCACCTGGCTTAGGTGTGGTTCACCTGGCTCAGGTGTGGTCTACTTGGCTCTGTGTGTGATTCACTGTCTAGGTGTGGTTCACCCGTCTCAGGTGTGGTTCACCTAGCTCAAGTGTGGTTCACCTGTTCAGTTGCGGTTCACTTGGCTCAAGTGTGGCTCAAAGGGTCTGGTTCAGGTGGTGGTTCACTTGGCCCACAGGGTGTGGTTCACTTGGCTCCAGGTGTGGTTCACTTGGCTCAGGTGTGGTTCACTTGGCTCAGGTGTGGTTCACTTGGCTCAGGTGTGGTTCACTTGGTTCAGGTGTGGTTCAATTGGCTCAGGTGTTGTTCACTTGGTTCAGGTGTGGTTCACTTGGTTCAGGTGTGGTTCACCTGGCTTATGTGGTTCACCTGACTCAGGTGTGGTTCACTTAGTTCAGGTGTGGTTCACCTGGCTCAGGTGTGGTTCACCTGGCTAAGGTGTGGTTCACTTTGTTCAGGTGTGGTTCACCTGGGGTGGTGGGAAATATAACGAGTAAACATTTTCCACAAGGGTCGCGTCGCTTCACAGGTCAAATGTATTTTTACTACAGCGATAACCTGGTGTTGGTGAGGCGCGGAGGGGGAGATAGGAGGAGGGGACAGGGGAATGGATGGTGAGGAGAGGGATTTGTGGGGAAGGGGAAAGTGGTAAGGAGCGATGGAAAGGGTAGAGGTAAAGTAAGAATGGAAGGGAAAGATAGATGGAAGGAAAGGAGACAGATAGAAGAGAGGGAAAGAGATGTTTAGGGACAATGGAAAGGAGGAAAAGGGCTAAAGAAGGAAGGGAGGGGTGTAGTGTAGATCAAGGGAGAGAGAGGACGGAAGGGAAGGGGAGGGTGTAGTGCAGGTCATGGGGAAGGAACGGGTGTAGGCCAAAGGCGAAAGAGGAAAGGGAAGGGTGTAGTGTAGTGTAGGGAGGGGAGGAGAGGGAATGGGACTGGAGTTTACAATATTTAATTCTTTGTCAGTTCACACATGTTGGTGGTGACGTCACAGGCAGGGTTGAGTGGCATCTCCCGCCTCTGGTGAAAAAGGTCCCGGTAGACTGTTAGGGGACCCAGGTAGATATTTCGGGTCCTAGGTAGTTATTTGTCAGAAGAAGTTTAGATTAAAAGATCATCCAGGACACACACACACACACACACACACACACACACACACACACACACACAGAGGTTGATGGAGGAAGAGAAATATCGCGAGATGGAGCTGACATTTGCTAGTAGGTACAGTTAGATGGGACACGGGCCAAGGAAACACTCCGGGTTGGTGAAGTGAAATATCTCTCGATGGCCAGAACAAAGTTTTGTCTTTAACTTTCCGTAGTTATCAGAAGAAACAGTTTATATTCGGCAGAACGCACCCCAAGATTTACTAGAATAAACAAATTAATTATTGTAGGAAGCTTTCACCAAGATCTTCCACCATGGCCATACGTCGTTCCACACACTCATGACGTCATTTCACCGTTCGCTCGTTTTTATTTTGTGAACTGACGAAGGTCCTACAAGGAGTCTCCATACCATATGTGAAGAGATTTTACCCAGCAGTTTGAGATGTGATGATTTTATTTTTTTATCGTTGTGACCTTGACCTTTGACTATAAAGGTCATTTTCCTAAGGCACCTCAAGGAGACCCAAGAGTTACTTCCTGTAGTAGGTTATATTTGTGATCAACGTCAGCATGTTGTTTGACATACAGGATATTTTGGTCGAAAAGTCGTCTTTATTGACGTCTATTTTTCAGAAGAAACGTGACTTCATAGGGATAATTTGTCTTCTGCAGAGTTTGTTTTAGTTTAACAAATTTATTTAGTTTAACAAATTTATTAACAAAGCTTGTAGTGCAGTTTGCCTATTCTGAGTAATTCAGTCAGGTCTTGACTATTGAGGGTCGTATCACTTCTCACTGCCACGCAGGACAGAGGTTCATACACAAAGAAATACAACATATTCATATATATATATATATATATATATATATATATATATATATATATATATATATATATATATATATATATATATATATATATAGGTCAGAGTCAGGGTGATATCACTGTTCACTGCCATGCAAGACAGTGGTTCATATACATTGGACGTCATATTCTAATTGAAGACTAATCAGTGTGGGCTAACAAATTTGGGATAAACAGCAAGAATGTCCTCAAGCACCCCCGATTCAATGTAGTAATTACAAAGTTCAAGATACAATAAGTCAGGTGGCCTGAAGTCTTTGACAGTGTCACATTCAATAATATAGTGTTCAAGTGTATGCTTTAAAGGTTTATCACAAAGTTTACATGCTGAGTGTTCCGGTATGGGCACAGCGTTACTAACCTGCCAGATGTGTCTGTATCCTAGCCTAATTCTGGCCACTACTACATCTACATTATCTGGTTCCTGTCCTTATACACTGGCCATGCCAGTGCCTCTCGTCACAAGGTATCCATGCTTCTTCATGCTGCTACTTTTGCCAGGTCTCTCCTGCATTTCTCCTTTTACCTTGCTCAGAGTTCCCAATTCTGACTTGAATGTTTTTTAAGTATTGGACAGGCTAAAGGTCACGATCATCATTTTCTTCTTACCTCATTGGTCAGTCTATCAGCGGTGTGATACCTGATTCAGCATGTGACAGGATCACACAAATTCGATACGAAAGTTGTTCTCATTAGCAGTTATCACATTCCTTTTAATATCACATACAACTTTAGACATAGAGCCTGACAGGCTGTTCATTGATTTCAAAGCACTTTGAGATTCACAGAATATCACCCCACCTCCATTTTCTTTAAGGTAGTCTGTGGCTAAGTCGATTCCAGTTAGTTCAATTTGTGTTGTGCTGGCCCAGTTGTTTAGCCTTTGCTTGTTTGACACTAACATCTCTTTTTCTTTATATATTACAATTGCACAGCCTGTTCTACCTGTGTTTGTCTGCACAGAACCATCAGTAAAAGCATAACATTCACTTGATTTAATACTCTCTATGTGTCTGTTAATAGTTTCTAGTGTGACACATCTCATCACATCGGTGTTTAACATTTGCTTACTACCAACAGGAGTGTA